>NC_035433.2:64632334-64929013 GCF_002127325.2 Helianthus annuus
GGAAGGCGATGAACAAGCAAACCGGTGAAGTGGTTGCCATCAAGAAACTCAACAATGAGTACAAGACGAACGAAGACAGCATGAACCTGCGAGAAGTTAAATCACTTATCAAGATTGTGAATCACCCGAATATCGTAAAGCTCAAGGAAATAATAAGAGAAAACAACACGCTGTTCTTGATATTCGAATACATGGAATGCGATCTCTACCAACTTATGGTTGAACGAACAAAGCCTTTTTCTGAATCCGAGATTAGAAACATGTGCTTCCAAATCCTTCAAGGTCTTGCATACATGCACCACAAGGGTTACATGCACCGTGATCTCAAACCGGAAAACATTCTTGTTTCCAAGAATATACTAAAGATTGGTGATCTTGGTTCTGCCCGAGAGACAAATGGTGAACAGCCATACACCCATTATAATGTTACAACGTTATGCTATCGCGCCCCAGAGGTTTTTCTACGTTCTCCGTGTTACAACTCTTCGGTTGATATGTGGGCATTTGGTGCAATCATGGCTGAGTTATACACCAACCAAGCAGTTTTTGATGGTTCTTCTGATGCGGATGTAATGCAAAAGATATGTGGCGTGTTAGGCACCCCAACAGAAAGTACATGGCTCTCGGGATTGGATCTTGCAAGAAATGTGTTATATCGGTTTCCAGATTTTCCTGGCATGCGGTTCTCTGAGTTGTTGCCGACCGCAAGCTCTGATGCGGTTAATTTGGTTGCTTCACTTCTTTCATGGTGTCCAAGTGATAGGCCGACAGCCATGGAAGCGCTTCAGCATCCTTTCTTCCATGGCTGTTATTGTGTGCCGCCAACAATCCGCCTTGAAGACACCTCCCTTAATTCCGTGCCGCTAGTGTTCAAAATGGCTAAGCAACGAGAGTTGTTGAAAGAGAAAAGAAGCTTGACTAGTTGTGGGAGTGGACTGGAAAAACTGGATTCAAATGAAGATCAGATTCTTATGCTGCAATCAATAAATTTCTTTGACTTTATGGAGTAAGAAGAATTACTATGAACTCATAGAAATTGACTGTCAACGTTGTTTAAGGTTTAATTTAGTTTGTAAACTTGTACTTTAATTTGTTTTGGTATGTTGTTTAAGGTTCTAATTTGTTTGTAAACTTCTACTTTAATTTGTTTTGGTATGAAGTGGATCACAAATTGAGGTCAGATTTTCTTGATGTGTGTTTCTCTATTGGGTCTATTGACATTCACAAATGAATATAAAATAGACATATATATATATATGATTGCATAATAAACAAGTTATAATATAATAAAGGATAAATAAAAGTAATTTATATTAAAACATTCACTACTATGTGACTCTCCTTTCTCCTCTTTAACACTATCTGTAAATTGCCATTAACTCGGTAGTGTGCATGGTGTGTGACATTCGAAATTTTTGATGTAATATTTATGAATGTTTTATTTTGTTTAAAAGATTAGAAATTATTATTCATGTTATCTTGGTATGTATTAAATTTTTATTTGTTGAGAAAAACTAGACCAATAAACTACAATAGCAAGGATAGGGTTTAATTTGAAATATTTAATTTTGTGTCTAAAATTTAAATTCTTATAAGAATTCGTGTAGTGTGCGTGAAAACCCAGCCAACTCAGCATCCAAAGGCGCCACACACCATTCCGGTGTGTGCGATACCCAACGTTAAGGGAAATTGGATGTAGAGGTTTTTAAAAGTGAACAAATTAATTTTTATGAATAAATGTGTATTTTATAGTTATATTATATATGTGGGATGTAAGTTTAAATCAATAGTGAAGGCGTTAATCTTGAATTAAAGAGATTAGGATTAAAGACGGGTTATAGATAATTATGATGGATTATTTATTGAGTTTTTTATATTTCATTTAGTGATAATTGTTAGCTTTAATTAATATGGTTTATCTAGGAGTTTATTAATTTATATAAATAGAGTTTGAGACGGGTTAGGACTAGAATGGGTTTAGTAAAAATAAATGGTTAGATTTATTATATTTGTGTACTTTTATTGATAAATAATAAAAAGAGTCGAGTGGAGTTCGTTCAAACCCTATTTGTGTGTTCGTTCAAGGGTCGGATTTCCAACAATTGGTATTGAAGCTTTACAGTTTTTAGAGTCGTTATACGAGAAGGGGGAGTCTGGGGTTGCAACGACGGTAAACTGACAGAGTGATTAAAGACGAAAAATAGAAAAAAAAGGTTTGGCAGTGAGGAAAAAAAGGACGGAAATCAATGAAGACCGAAAGGTGTTATGGTTCGAGAAATAATAGCAGTTCGATTGTTTCTTTGATGTCGTGTGGGCTGTAAAAGAAAGTTCATGCGTAGGAAGATTTTTAATCGGGCCACAAGTAAAGTATAGGGTTAACTAGGGTGTTCAGAATTCGTTTCCATTATCAAAAATTCGAATTCGATTATTCGAGTCAAAAATATCGAATACGAATTTATAATTTTAAATTTGATTCGAAATTCGAATTAAACATATACATATTTATTTGTTATATTTATATATAATGCATGTATAACTTTTATTGTGTTATATTATAAAGGAAAAATCACACTTTTCGTCCTTTATGTTTGTAGCGAGTTGCAACGGATGACCTTTAACTTTAATAATTACACTTACAGTCCTTTATTTGGAAAACTTATTACACTTTACGTCATTTGGCCCTAACCAAGTTTGTTTTACACGTTAAGTCATATCATGTGCAACTCATATGAGGGCACTTATGTCCTTTTACAAATAAAAAAAATTAAACTAAAAATAAAACCCCCAATGGCATCAATAACATCGTCATCACCAGCCATCCTCCCAATCTCATTCCCCAAAACTCTCCGACAACCTTGATGACGGCGGTGCACTGAAGCAGATCTCAGGCTGTCAGCCGTCGTGTTGCTCCAACGACTACTGTCTTCGCCTCAGTTTTCTCTCCCGAAACCCTAGGTACGTCCAGTGTAGTAACCACCGAAAAACACCTCGATAACGGCGATCTGTACATCAAAAGCTTTTCTGGCAACGTATCGAACGGAGCTCCACCAGGACGGTGGCCGGAGACTACGCCGTCGTAAGCGTGTCTACCGGAAAATCCATTAAGACAGACTGAATTGGGAGAAAGAGGGACAGAGACCTAATAAACAAGTTACAAATTCACATATGAACGCACACAATTATCAAATCTACCAATATCTCAATATCTCACTTAGGATTAGCTGATTAGCTGAAAACAACTGCAAAACCCTAGCCGGAATCAACAGAAAACCATCCCGGAGACAAAACCGCATACATTTCAAACTTTTATAACACATATAAAATATTTCAATATTTTACCTCAAAAGTTTTACAAAACTGAATCCTGCCAGAGTGAATCACGCAAAAAAAGTGTATAAAACAACAAAAGTGAATCATAAAATACTTAAATATTTTTGCCTCAAACTTTTACAAAACCGAAAATCCTACCAGAGTGAGTCGGTTTCGGACCTATGGTTTTGAGAAAGAGGGATAGAGAGAAAGAGGGAGAGATGGGTGAGGAAGAGACAGGTTTATTATGGTGTTTTAGGGTTTGAGAATTGAGGGAGATGATTGAATTGGGGAAGAATATGTTATATATATATGTCAATTTTTTGGTTTTATTTATTAATAAATATTTTAAATAAAAACATGAAATGACCAGAATACCCTTAAGTGGATAGACGTAACTGAAAATTTTAACTTGGTTAGTGGTAAAGGACGAAAGGTGTAATGTGTTTTCCAAACAAAGGACTGTGACTGTAATTATTGAAGTTAAAGGCTATCCATTGCAATCCACTACAAACATAAAGGACGAAAAGTGTAATTTACCCTATTATAAATTAATCAAGTATTAAACGAGCCATTACCAAACCCATAATTTATATGAATTTATTTACATATTTTAACTGAATTTGAACCAAAACAAAATTATTGAAAATTTGATACGGATCGAATTGGCTTGTTCTTAATCGAATACGAGTTGAAGAAAAAATAAAAATAATTCGAAAATACGATATTCGATTCGATAAACACCCAAAGAGGTGGCTGTGTGTCACATGTTAATGTGATAGTGGATCAGTGGAATCAAGTTTATATTTAAAAAAGTTAAAAACTTGAAGGCCAAGGGAATGATGTCGTTGAAGGCTGCAAAGTCACATGGGTGAAACTTGATTGCCATGGACAATGGAAAGAAAGAAAAAGGAAAAAAGGTGTTTTAAATTTTCTTTAGGTGGAGACGATTCAACATTAGAAGGGTTCAAGGTCGGGTTCGAATGCTTCTTAGCCGTGTAAGAAAAATAGTGAGTGTTCTTTTTCTACGACAGGTATAAAAAAAGCAACTTATTTGGGTGCATGAGAGACAAGACAACAGGGGCTGAATGGGGTTCGATTAGCAACCACAGAAGAGAAAATAGCGGTGGCTTATTGTGTTGGCGGTCGATAGCAAAGGGTGCAGAATGATTAACAAAGTTTTTAATGTACCGATCAATGTTACTTTCTTTACGTTTTTTACAAAGGGAAAAAAGGTGAACTGTGGTTCGGGTCAGCGGGTGTCACGGGGGAAGTACCGTTGGGATGACGATGGTGACCTGTGACACCACGTAAAAACGTGTCCAAGTTATATATAGACACGTGTCATGAATCTTAAATTTTGCGAAGGTCTTAAAATGTCAACATGCCAATCTTGAGCCTCTGATTGACACTACCTGGATGATGTATTCATAGTTAAAAGATTTGTCGAATATGATGAATCGTGTGAATGTAATCTAAGGATTTTAAAGCTTCGGGAATTAAAACGTGTCAACATGTTATTTCGACCTCTGAGTGACCGTTTAATGCTCACAAGGCTTTGTAAGATTATAAATACATTCTCATACAAATCTGATATGAATATATAATCATCCGGTTGAAATTATGTTGATGTAACCAACCTTTCAAATATGAAGCTCTTGTGCAATAACGTCAACTTCTTCATATGTTGGCAACTTTTGATAAACTCCAAGGGACACATTGCATGGCTTAGTTATTAGTGCATTCAGAACTGATAAGTTGGACTATTACACTGATTTATGGGCCAAGATTCGGACATTGCAATGCATGGTGAAGTGTATAAAAGTTATAAAATTTTTGTCCTCTGGTCATCGGTTACGGACCGTATAGCCCTAGGCTTACGGTCCGCAAAGAGGTAACTGGGCGATGAGAATCAGGTTCGGTTACGGACCGCATGAATTATGACTTACGGTCCGTAAGATCCTAATACGGTCCGTAAGACTGTTAGCTTACGGTCCGTAAGCTCGTCGCTGGGCAGAAATTATGGACAGATGTAAGTTAAGCTGTTTAACCGACTTAAACATATAAATTTCGAAACCTTGGACTCTTGGACGGTTTTTATAAACCACTAGGACACCTGGGGTGATCCTAGGGCCTCCAACAACAGCTGCAATGATCTTGGAGCTTAGCAATTTACTATATAAGTGAACCTAGTCTTGTGTTCTTGATCACATTTGCAAACACTTCACTTGGGGGATTTGCTCTGGAACTCTCATCAGTAACAAGAGGATTTCAAGTGTAGAAAAGATTGCTAGGACCCTAAGTAAGCTTCTAATTACTTATTTAGTTGTTTAATTTAGCTTAATTACTATAAAGTCAAACTTTTAGTAATTTCAGTTTGACTTTCATTTTAATTACATGTGGCTTAACCACTGATCAAATTGAAAATGGTTATGAAACCAAATTAGTATAGGTGATTAACCCTTAAAAGGGTGTCTCCTAATTATCTCGTTTGACCAGTTAATTGTCGGGTCAAAGTAGTTTGACAAAAAGTCAAACTGGACTGAAATTGCAAATTTGATTAAAATTAATAAAACAGAAGTTCTAAATTATATTTTAACATTCTAATGATTTGGTAATTAATATTTAAACATGTTATATCAGTCCTAATCTGACAATTAATAGTCTAAGGTCAGTTTATAACCGAAAGTCGCAAAAGCTTGACTTTTGCTATGACTTTCAGTCCTGACCCGTTTGAGCTTGATTCTTCCATGTTTTGAGCTTCCATTAGGACCACATTACATAGTAGTATAACCCTCTGGAGTTATATTGCATGGTGCCTAATAGTTTGAATTATATGCTCTTGATCGTGATTATGCTTTATAATGCCTAAACACCCTTTTTATATAAAACCGAGATTTTTAACAATGTGAATGGACTAACACCTTCACTACTGATATTTAGACATGTCCCGAAAATATGACATCAATTTGAGGTCTAGAATAGGAGTTATGCTCAATAGCGTAATTAAGAAACTTTTTAGTAATTAAAAGGCGTAATTAGCATAAGGCCTATCTAAGCCCGATTTTTGACACCAAACATTTTACTTAATGATGTTAAATAATATTTTGGGATTTTTGAAAATTTTTATTTATTTTTAGGCTGAGCATAACATAGGATTATAGCTTAATTTCGGTTATCGTCGGTTTTACCCTTTTCTTACATAAAATGAGTTTTACATAACTTTTCAATACCAAACCTTTTGCTACTGATCCTATATGACAAATAAAATATTTTGAACCTTTTAAACTGATCAAAAACTACGATTTCCTATTTTTACAAAAATAGCCCTTTAAATCGATTTTCAAGCGTTTTTAGCACCTAGTATGGGTCAAAACTATATTTAACATACGAAACTTATTATCTACTGATATAACTTATCAAAATACAAGTTTTTACTAATTTAATCAGACCTGGAACTCAGTTTTATAAATAAACTCTTTTATAAGCATTAAAATTACCAAAATGCCCTTATGGGACTTATTTTGGTTTAAATTACTTTTTGGGCATACATGTTAATATGTTACTGATATATTAACATATTTTGAGCATAATAACGATTAAGACTTGTATATAATTTATTTGGTTACCCGTTACGCATTTTCGCGTTCGGATCGGTCTACGTGACTAGTTTACGTGAAATAACCGAAACGGGCTTAACCTTATCAATTGTTTCTCATTTTCCAGAATGTATTTAGTTTACCCATATTATACAAGTATCCAAACTTGTCGGGTCTAAATCACATTCTATCCCGGTCTCCGCTTAATCTAGCGTTTAGAACCATAAGGTTTCCTTCTAGCTAGCCGGTCTAAGTCCTTGACTAATCAAAGACCCGTTAGCATCCTTATAGGCTAATTAAACCTTCTATACAGATTAATAGCTTCCGGTAAAAAGTGCCTTTCAAGAACCTTAGGAATTTACAGCTATCACCAGGTAAATACTTTTAACTTATTTTCCCTATACGGGCTTGGGATACGGTATAATAATACCGCTTGGTCGGGTATGGGATTATTTTGTCGGATTGTGATTTAATAAATCCGCATAACCCGTTTTAATCTGTATTGTTTGATAACATAAACATTTGGGGGTTAACGACCGTGTCCTGGATATCCTCGGCTCATTTAAGTTATTAATGGCCACGACCTATGCACGGGGTGCAGGCATGCACCCGACAGATGCAAATGCTAAATATTTAATTACCCACAAGTTGGGGATAACTCCTTTGTGGGTTCTATAAGGTGGTGAGTCAGTTAATCATGTCCGGCTTACAAACCGGCCCCACATGTATGACAAGCATGTAAAACTGTATAAAAGATTTTATTAAAATTGTCCCAAGTTATAAATGATTTGTGCCTTGTGCACCTAAATCAATTTTCTTAAATGTTTTCAAAACGAGTCCGTTAAATTGTATTTACCAGTGTAAACTGACGTATTTTCCTAAAGATTGATTGACAGGTACTTTCCGAAATAGGCTGGAGCTATAGGGTGTTATAGAGGATCTTGCAAATCCAATAGATACCCGGAGTCTGTAGTTTTTGTTTCTTTGTACATTATGATCCGCCTGTGGATCTTATTACATTCCTGTCTGTACATTCATAAACTCGAACGCTCAGACGTTATGGTTTGTAGTAGTTTATTTACCCAGCCTTCCGCTGTGCTATATTATTGTGTGTATTGACAATGATGATATCAACTACGTCACGATACTCCCCACCGGGCCCACCGGTAATACGTGGAATATTGGGGTGTGACAGGTTGGTATCAGAGCCAACATTGAGTGAATTAAACACTAACCTTTTGTGTTTAATCTCAATGACACAATAAGCACATTCTTTAGACTCTCGAGTCTAGGAAAATGACCTAGGATATATCTCTTACTTCCTTTGTTATCATTATGTTGCATTTCATTTTATTTTCTTGTTTTAATAGGAATCAACAACATGCCTCCAAGAGTAAGAGGTCGAGGCAAGGGTCTCATGCGTGGGGGACCGTCGACGGCAGGACCATCTCATAGACGCACTCCATCGGCGTCCTTTTCTACCTCTGATTCTCGTGATCTGTGGGGTCAACCTTTTGAGCCAGCAAGGCATTCTGCCTCGCTAAGCTCATCGCCTTCCTTCCACCCGTCCTTTGGACCATTTGCTCCTCATGAACCCCAACAGTCACATCACTCCCAACAGTCTTACCATTCACACCACTCTTTACAATCCCATTCGTTTCACCACTCTGATTCCCTCTACTCTCCGGGAAAGTTTAACCCAAACGACTATGTCAACGATTTTCTTGGTTACAACCCTTGGGCCCTGAGGACCATTTTTCTCAGGAGCTGGAAACGGACGATGATCCAGATCCGGAGATGCAAACCGAAACGCCGGGTCATCCTATAAGCATATCAAGTGGATCCCCATTTCAGGGATCACCTTACAATGGACCCGACTCGTTCCAAGAGAAAATGGCCACTTTTGATTGGTTCTTTACCCCATCTTACCATAGCTCTCCAGCCCAACCACCTTTGGTTGAACCCCAACTCCAAGCTGTTTCACCACCACCACTTCCCGTAGAGGAGCCACCGCAGCAGCCACCACAGCCATCTCCCGAGCCTCCGAGGCATAGGAGGAATGCGTGTATGTCTGTACGGGGGGGACCTCGTTTCAGTTCTCCCCGGGGTTCGAGTTCTTATCCCCCTATTCCGGAGGACCCCCAGATGGGTAGGCCCTCGAATGCGGCACCGGAGGTTGAACCTCCGCCAGTTTCTTATGCACCACCTGAGCCACCTATGGGTTTTGATAATCCAATCCCAACCTACCCAGGTTCTTCTGGGTATAATCTTTTCGAAAACCCATCGGGGTACCCCTCAGACTACAAATCTCAATACCCGTACCTTACGGACACGCAATATCATCACCTTTACCCTTCTTCTTACCCTCCGGTTCTTCCAACTGGATATCCAGTACCGGGTTATCAGTACCCACCGTACCGGCAACCTCCTCCTCCTCCTCAGCAGCAGTAGCAGCATCAGACTCAGGAAATCTTGGAGAGGTTGGATAGGGTTGAACACAAGGCTAAGAAAAACAAAGAGAAGCATAATAGCTTCATGAAAGGCCTTGCCAACCTTATCAAAGGGAAGAAGAAGTAGAGGATTGTTAGTTTTCTTGGTTGTTTGTAATCGTGTCCCTGCGAGGACATTTGTTTAGTTTTTGTATCAGGTCGCTGCGTGGACTTATTTCCTTTCTATAGGCCCCTGCACGGGTAGTTTGTCTTTTTTTTTTCTAAGTCCCGTTTAGGGCAGTTGTACTTGTTTTCAGTTCAATGAAGTTTTAACTTTGGTTTTAATTATGTATTTATTACACCATGTCATATCTTTTTAAATTTATAATTGATCTGCCAAAGAAAACTCTTAGAGGTATAACCTAGCCAAAGTATTAATTGGCTATGATGGTACAACCTTTTTAAGATAACAAATCTCTGTTAACATCTGAAAACATGTTGACATTCCTAGCTGTGCGGTGTGAGAAACCACACAAGCTTCCAAAAAGGTACTTGGATTTTTCCAAGTCACATATAGCCCAAAATGATCAATGCGAGTCATGGCTAATAAACATCAATGTGATGTGTACATCAAGACATCCTTAGGAGATGTATGCTTATAAGCAAAGGTGTAATAATGACAATGAAAGTTAAATTTATAAACTTCTTGTCAAAAGGGCAATGAACCTTGTTCGACCCTTAAAAGATCATTGATCCAAGAAATCTGTGGTTAGATCTTAAGTCATCTCTGTGACAAGCTTCCTAAGCTATTTTAATGTCCTTTGAGACGAGCTTAATGATAAATAAAATGTCTTTCACGACATTTGCAGTTGTGGAAATTCTATCTTCCCTGCTTAATCGCATAAAGAAATGTGTATTTTATTTGATTTTAAATTATTATCTAAAAGGTCAAAATGGTTTAAATAATACCATGACCATTTCAACATCAATGTGATGAACCTCTATATATATAATTTAGATATTATTATTGTTGTTATATTATTCAGAAATGGCTGGCTCAGATGAAGCAAACAGTCATCCAGCAGAGGGCAACACCAGAATCAATATTACTGGTGCCGAATTGCAAGCTTTAATCACCGCGGCAGTCTCTCAAGCGGTAGATGCTAAGTTTAAGGAGCCGAGTGTTGTTCGGTCTCAAACTCACTCAAAAACCCATTCTCAACCTCACACTCATAAGAAGACTGAGTCCTTACACTCGTCTAACCAGGGTAGTGGACCCAAAAAGCAGGTAATTCTTGAGCCTACCCTTAGGCACGCCAAGGGTTGTACCTACAAGTATTTTGTATCCTGTAAGCCAAGAGACTTTACAGGAGAAAAGGGGGCGATAGACTGCATGAAGTGGTTAGATGAGATGGAAACTGTGATAGATATTAGCGGTTGCGCTAAGGAGGATGTGGTCATGTTTGTATCCCAATCCTTTAAGGGTGATGCCCTTACATGGTGGAAAGCGCTGGTACAATCCACCGGGAAAGTTCATTTGTATAATCTTTCATGGGAGAAGTTTGTAGATCTGGTTAAGGACACTTATTGTCCTCAGCATGAAGTTGAGCGTATAGAAACCGATTTCCTCACCCTAGTGATGAAGGATCTGGACTGTAGATCCTATGTGACTAGTTTCAACTCCATGTCAAGACTTGTACCGTATCTAGTCACTCCTGAGCCCAAACGCATTGCGCGTTTTATTGGTGGTCTGGCCCCTGAAGTGAAGGGGAATGTAAAGGCTTCTAAGCCAGCCACCTATAGATCCGCCGTAGATCTATCATTGTCCCTCACATTGGATGTTGTGAGGAATCGGGCGAGGAAAACTTCTGAAGAAGGGAAGAGGAAGAGAGAGGATGATCAGTCCTATCAGTCAAACAAGAAAGGTAAAGGGAACTCTGGTTCCAAGAAAGGACCATCTAGGGATAAGCCCAGGTGCAAGACTTGCCACAAAACGCACTTTGGAAAGTGCAACCGGGATCCACAGGCCAAACCATGTGGGATCTGTAAGAAGATGGGGCACAAGTCTGTCGAGTGCCGGAATATTAAGGATGCAACCTGTTACGGTTGCAATGAAAAGGGGCACATCAAAACCAACTGCCCCAAGAATGCGAAGAAGCCTGAGGAGGCTAAGAAGAACAACGCCAGAGTGTTCCAGATGCAGGCAAGGGAAGCGGTAAATGACGAGAAAGTCATAGCAGGTACCTTCCTCATCAATAATATTTACGCTAGAGTCTTATTTGATTCCGGTGCGGATAGGTCCTTTGTAGACCATAAGTTCTGTAAGTTGCTGAATTTGCCTATTAAGACCCTAGACATAAAGTATGAGGTAGAGCTTGCCGATGGTACCTTAGAATCAGTCTCGACTCTTCTTGATGGATGTTCTATAACCATTAAGAATCATTCTATTCCACTATCCCTCTTGCCAATGAAATTGGCTGGTTTTGATATAGTTTTAGGCATAGATTGGTTGTCGCATAACCAAGCCCAAATTGCCTGTGATAAAAAGCTAGTTATTATTAAAACCCCTTCTGACGAATTAGTCACTATTCAAGGAGATACGCAATATGGATTGCCTAGCAATGTGTCTATTCTTAAAGTATCTCAGTGCTTGAAAAGTGAGTGTGTCATTTACATGGCACAAGTGACTGTGAATGATCCAAAGCCGAAGATCGAAGACATCCCAACTATCTCAGAGTATCCTGATGTCTTTCCTGACAAGTTACCTGGATTACCTCCTGGGAGACAAGTAGAATTCAGGATAGACATCCTCCCTGGATCTGCGCCTATTGCACGAGCTCCGTATCGTCTAGCGCCTACCGAAATGAAAGACCTCAGAACTCAACTGGATGATTTATTGGAAAAAGGTTTCATTCAGCCCAGCTCTTCGCCTTGGGGAGCTCCTATTCTGTTTGTGAAAAAGAAGGACGGATCAATGCGCTTATGCATTGATTACCGTGAATTGAATAAGGTAACAATCAAAAATCGTTATCCTTTACCCAAAATCGATGATTTGTTTGATCAACTCCAAGGAGCAAGTTATTTCTCAAAGATTGATTTGAGGTCTGGGTATCATCAACTCAAGGTTCGAACTGAAGATGTTCCAAAGACGGCATTCAGAACAAGGTATGGACACTTCGTGTTCTTAGTGATGCCTTTTGGGCTCACTAATGCGCCTGCAGCATTTATGGACCTCATGAATAGAGTCTGCAAGCCATATCTAGAGAAGTTTGTCATTGTCTTTATAGACAACATACTTATTTACTCCCGTAGCCAAGTGGAACATGAAAAGCACCTTCGGTGTATTTTAGGACTACTTCGACAGGAGAAATTGTATGCCAAATTCTCCAAGTGTGAATTTTGGCTTCGTAAGGTCCAGTTCCTTGGACATGTTGTCAGTGAACAAGGTATTCAAGTAGATCCTGCCAAGGTAGAGGCTGTTATGAATTGGGAAGCACCTAAGACACCTACAGAAATTCGCAGCTTTCTGGGTTTAGCAGGGTATTATAGAAGGTTCATTGAGAACTTCTCAAGAATAGCTGCACCATTAACCTCCTTAACCCGCAAGAATGTAAAATTTGTCTGGGGTCCCAAGCAGCAGGAATCTTTCGAGACTCTAAAGCAAAGATTGAGCAATGCTCCGGTTTTATCCTGACCAGAAGGAATTGAAGAGTTCGTTGTATACTGCGATGCATCACACACTGGCATGGGGTGTGTACTTATGCAGCGGGGCAATGTAATTGCCTATGCATCGCGACGGCTAAAGGTGCACGAAAAGAATTACACCACCCATGATTTGGAATTGGGTGCTGTTGTATTCGCACTAAAGTTGTGGAGACACTATTTGTATGGAACAAAATGTGTAATCTACTCGGACCACAAAAGTCTTCAACATCTGTTCAACCAAAAAGAGCTCAATATGAGACAACGCCGTTGGATGGAAACTTTGAATGATTATGATTGTGAAATTCGCTACCATCCGGGTAAAGCGAATTTTGTTGCTGACGCGCTAAGCCGAAAGGAAAGAGTTAAACCAATTAGGATCAATGCCAAGAGTATTGAGTTGAAGAATAGTCTGAATGAAAGACTATTAGTTGCACAAAAAGATGTTGTTTTGGAAGTTAATTTTTCAAATGAAAAGCTAGGTGTAACTGCTGAACAGTTAACACCTGGGAAGGATGGAATCCTCAGAATGAATGGAAGAATTTGGGTTCCTATTCAAGGAGGACTTCGAGATGTGATCCATCAGGAAGCCCACAACTCTAAATCTTCGGTTCACCCTGGAGGTGACAAGATGTATCAAGATTTGAAGGCAAATTATTGGTGGATAGGTTTGAAGAAATCTATTGCCACCCATGTAGCTAAGTGCCTGACGTGTGCTCAGATTAAAGCTGAACATCAAAAGCCATCAGCTCTTCTACAGCAGCCAGAACTCCCTACGTGGAAATAGGAGATGGTAACCATGGATTTTATAACCAAGTTACCTAAAACGAGGCACGGAAACGACACTATATGGGTTATTGTTGATAGACTGACCAAGTCAGCACATTCCCTACCCATCAAGGAGACTCACAGTTCCGATAAGCTAGCTCAGTTGTACGTTGATAAGATTGTGGCTCTTCATGGTGTACCGGTGTCTATTATCTCTGATAGAGATACTAGATACACCTCACATTTTTGGAAAAGTTTCCAACAATCTTTAGGTACACGTTTGAATTTTAGTACTGCTTACCATCCTCAGACTGATGGTCAGAGTGAGCGTACCCTTCAAACCTTGGAAGACATGCTTCGTGCATGTGTTATTGATTTGGGTGGTAGTTGGGATGACCACCTGCCATTAATCGAGTTCTCCTATAACAATAGTTATCATACCAGTATTCAGGCTGCACCTTTTGAAGCATTATACGGTAGGAAATGCAGAACGCCTGTCTGTTGGGCAGAAGTAGGAGAAGCTCAGATATCAGGACCTGATATAGTCCTTGAGACGACAGACAAGATTGTCCAAATCCGTGATCGCCTGAAAGCAGCCAGAGATAGACAAAAGAGTTATGCTGATAAGAGGCGTAAACCTCTAAAATTCGAAGTAGGCAATAAGGTTTTACTGAAAGTGTCACCCTGGAAAGGTGTGATGCGTTTTGGTAAAAAAGGGCAAGTTGAGCCCTAGATATATCGGACCATTCGAGATAATCGAATGTATCGGCAGTGTAGCTTATAAGCTAAACTTGCCAGAGGAGCTGAGTGGAATTCATAACGTATTCCACGTCAGTAATCTCAAGAAACGCCTAGCCGATGAATCGCTAGCTATGTCTCATAAAGACGTTCAAGTTGATAAAAGATTGAAATTCGTGGAAAGACCAATATCGATCGAGGATCGACAAGTTAAGAAACTCTGAAGAAAGTATGTGCCAATAGTAAAGGTCAAATGGGACGCACGCAGAGGTCCTGAGTATACGTGGGAAGACGAGTCCACTATGCGACAGAAGTACCCTCACTTATTCCAGTAAATCTCGGGGTCGAGATTTCTTTTAAGGGGGTGAGGATGTGACACCACGTAAAAACGTGTCTAAGTTATATATAGACACGTGTCATGAATCTTAAATTTTGCGAAGGTCTTAAAATGTCGACATGCCAATCTTAAGCCTCTGATTGACACTACCTGGATGATGTATTCATAGTTAAGAGATTTGTCGAATATGATGAATCGTGTGAATGTAATCTAAGGATTTTAAAGCTTTGGGAATTAAAACGTGTCAACATGTTATTTCGACCTCTGAGTGACCGTTTAATGCTCACAAGGCTTTGTAAGATTATAAATACATTCTCATACAAATCTGATATGAATATATAATCATCCGGTTGAAATTATGTTGATGTAACCAACATTTCAAATATGAAGCTCTTGTGCAATAACGTCAACTTCTTCATATGTTGGTGATGTGTGCAAGGTGTTATATATTTTTAATGTATAATTAAGCCCTTTTTACACCTTTAGCCAAGTTTTAAATTTATAAAACACGATATTCACTAACACTAAACACACATATGGGCAAGTGCACCCATCGTGGACGTAGTATAGTGTTGGTAATATACCGAGGTCGTCCAAGGACACAAGAGCTTTTAGTACCGGTTTATCCTCAACGTCTAATCAAATCAAAAAGTTAGAAAAGATTTTTAAACTAAGAAAATAAAAACTAATTAAATGCTGAAAAATAAAAATAAAATAAAAACAGATAGACAAGATGAATCACTTGGATCCGACTCGTGTATTAGTATAACCTTTGATTATTTTCGCACTTTTGCACTTGTTTAAGAGATTATCTTAGTTATTGTAGTAGGCCCCTCTTTTGAAGGCGACGTTACCCTCAACCCAGTAGTTTGAGTCAGCAAGGATACAATCCTAAAGGGTTGGATTATTGGAAGATAATGAATTAAGTTATTAATGCAAATTATGGTAGGCCCCGCTTTTGGCAGTGACGTTATCCTCGGCTAAGTAGTCTGAGTCAGCAGGGATAAAGTCCTAAATAGCCGGGTTATAGTATTAATAGTAGTTAACTTATGAGGGGGTCAAAGAGTTTGGATCCCCGCCATCCAATACCTATGGGCATTGAAGGAGATCCTACTAAAATTGACCCAGGTCCCTTGCAGGACCTCTAAACGCTGAACAAGGGCAAGACCCTTACCAAACCGTTCCCTTAACCCCCGACCAGGTAGCCAACATACCTCCATATAGACCGTGGAGATAAGAATGGTGAAAATCTTTTATTTTATATAGACAGTAAAATAATGCCAAGACACCACGGACAAACGATAAGGAAAGATCACCTTCAACATAAGCAACTAGTTATTAAAGTCATTAATACAAAACCAAATAAAAAGTGCAAAAGATTAAAAATAAAAAGTATTATACTAAACACTTGTCTTCACCAAGTGATGTAAGAGACTTAGGCAAACATGGCCTTTGATTGTCAAGAACTCTTACGATCAATCTTGGATCCCGAGACGACTCACACACTCTATGATGGACAATGGATGATGGTGTTATGGTGGTGGTGGGTGGTGGATGAAGTGTGAGAGAGGTGGTGTGCCAAGGGATGAGTTGAAATGAAACCAGGCACTCCTATTTATAGGCTGAACAGAAGGCTGGGCACGGCCCCGTGTCCGCTGGACACGCCCCCGTGCCCGTCTGACACTCTCTCTCTTCATTAATTGTAATTCGCAATTACAATTAATGCGCCTGCTGTACTTTCGCCACGCCCCCGTGCTCACTGGACACGGCCCCGTGGTGGGCAATAGAAGCTTCTATAGGTTTGTCTTTTCTGCTGCTTCTTGGGCACGGCCCCGTGCTGGCTGAGCACGGGGCGTGTTCAGTCTTCTGTTTTCTCTTCTCTGCTTGGGAGGATGTTGTTGAGGGTTCGGGCAATCTACTTTTGTTCATTTTCTTGTATTTATGTTAGAATTAGCTGTCTTTTTGCTTCTTTTGTGAATTTGAGCTCATTTCATCCTGAAAATACAAAAGGAAGACAAAAACACTCTTTTTCCAACATTAGTACTCAAAAAGGGTTAGTTTTATGCCTTATTTGATGTAATTTATATGTTGCATTTTACACACCTCAGTTGGCAACTTTTGATAAACTCCAAGGGGACACATTGCATGGCTTAGTTACTAGTGCATTCAGAACTGATAAGTTGGACTATTACACTGATTTATGGGTCAAGATTCGGACATTGAAATGCATGGTGAAGTTTATAAAAGTTATAAAATTTTTGTCCTCTGGTCATCGGTTACGGACCGTATAGCCCTAGGCTTACGGTCTGCAAAGAGGTAACTGGGCGATGAGAATCAGGTTTGGTTACGGACCGCATGAATTATGACTTACGGTCCGTAAGATCCGGATACGGTCCGTAAGACTGTTAGCTTACGGTCCGTAAGCTCGTCGCTGGGCAGAAATTATGGACAGATGTAAGTTAAGCTGTTTAACCGACTTAAACTTATAAATTTCGAAACCTTGGACTCTTGGACGGTTTTTATAAACCACTAGGACACCTGGGGTGATCCTAGGGCCTCCAACAACAGCTGCAATGATCTTGGAGCTTAGCAATTTACTATATAAGTGAACCTAGTCTTGTGTTCTTGATCACATTTGCAAACACTTCACTTGGGGGACTTGCTCTGGAACTCTCATCAGTAACAAGAGGATTTCAAGTGTAGAAAAGATTGCTAGGACCATAAGTAAGCTTCTAATTAATTATTTAGTTGTTTAATTTAGCTTAATTACAATAAAGTCAAACTTTTAGTAATTTCAGTTTGACTTTCATTTTAGTTACATGTGGCTTAACCACTGATCAAATTGAAAGTGGTTATGAAACCAAATTAGTATAGGTGATTAACCCTTAAAAGGGTGTCTCCTAATTATCTCGTTTGACCAGTTAATTGTCGGGTCAAAGTTGTTTGACAAAAAGTCAAACTGGACTGAAATTGCAAATTTGATTAAAATTAATAAAACAAAAGTTCTAAATTATATTTTAACATTCTAATGATTTGGTAATTACTATTTAAACATGTTATATCAGTCCTAATCTGACAATTAATAGTCTAAGGTCAGTTTATAACCGAAAGTCGCAAAAGCTTGACTTTTGCTATGACTTTCAGTTCTGACCCGTTTGAGCTTGATTCTTCCATGTTTTGAGCTTCCATTAGGACCACATTACATAGTAATATAACCCTATGGAGTTATATTGCACGGTGCCTAATAGTTTGAATTATATGCTCTTGATCGTGATTAAGCATTATAATGCCTAAAACACCCTTTTTATATAAAACCGAGATTTTTAACAATGTGAATGGACTAACACCTTCACTACTGATATTTAGACATGTCCCAAAAATATGACATCAGTTTGAGGTCTAGAATAGGAGTTATGCTCAATAGCGTAATTAAGAAACTTTTTAGTAATTAAAAGACGTAATTAGCATAAGGCCTATCTAAGCCTGATTTTTGACACCAAACATTTTACTTACTGATGTTAAATAAATATTTTGGGATTTTTGAAAATTTTTATTTATTTTTAGGCTGAGCATAACATAGGATTATAGCTTAATTTCGGTTATCGTCGGTTTTACCCTTTTCTTACATAAAATGAGTTTTACATAACTTTTCAATACCAAACCTTTTGCTACTGATTCTATATGACAAATAAAATATTTTGAACCTTTTAAACTGATCAAAAACTCAGATTTCCTATTTTTACCCAAATAGCCCTTTAAATCGATTTTCAAGCGTTTTTAGCACCTAGTATGGGTCAAAACTTTATTTAACATACGAAACTTATTATCTACTGATATAACATATCAAAATACAAGTTTTTACTAATTTAATCAGAGCTGGAACTCAGTTTTATAAATAAACTCTTTTAAAAGCATTAAAATTACCAAAATGCCCTTATGGGACTTATTTTGGTTTAAATTACTTTTTGGGCATACATGTTAATATGTTACCGATATATTAACATATTTTGAGCATAATAACGATTAAGACTTGTATATAATTTATTTGGTTACCCGTTACGCATTTTCGCGTTCGGATCGGTCTACGTGACTAGTTCACGTGAAATAACCGAAACGGGCTTAACCTTATCAATTGTTTCTCATTTTCCTGAATGAATTTAGTTTACCCATATTATACAAGTATCCAAACTTGTCGGGTCTAAATCACATTCTATCCCGGTCTCCGCTTAATCTAGCATTTAGAACCATAAGGTTTCCTTCTAGCTAGCCGGTCTAAGTCCTTGACTACTCAAAAACCCGTTAGCATCCTTATAGGCTAATTAAACCTTCTATACAGATTAATAGCTTCCGGTAAAAAGTGCCTTTCAAGAACCTTAGGAATTTACTGTTATCACCAGGTAAATACTTTTAACTTATTTTCCCTATACGGACTTGGCATACGGTATAGTAATACCGCTTGGTCGGGTATGGGATTATTTTGTCGGATTGTGATTTAATAAATCCGCATAACCCGTTTTAATCTGTATTGTTTGATAACATAAACATTTGGGGGTTAACGACCGTGTCCTGGATATCCTCGGCTCATTTAAGTTACTAATGGCCACGACCTATGCACGGGGTGCACGCATGCACCCGACAGATGCAAATGCTAAATATTTAATTACCCACAAGTTGGGGATAACTCCTTTGTGGGTTCTATAAGTGGTGAGTCAGTTAATCATGTCCGGCTTACAAACCGGCCCCACATGTATGACAAGCATGTAAAACTGTATACAAGATTTTATTAAAATTGTCCCAAGTTATAAATGATTTGTGCCTTGTGCACCTAAATCAATTTTCTTAAATGTTTTCAAAACGAGTCAGTTAAATTGTATTTACCAGTGTAAACTGACGTATTTTCCTAAAGATTGATTGACAGGTACTTCCCGAAATAGGCTGGAGCTATAGGGTGTTATAGAGGATCTTGCAAATCCAATAGATACCCGGAGTCTGTAGTTTTTGTTTCTTTGTACATTATGATCCGCCTGTGGATCTTATTACATTCTTGTCTATATATTCATAAACTCGAACGCTAAGACGTTATGGTTTGTAATAGTTTATTTACCCAGCCTTCCGTTGTGCTATATTATTGTGTGTATTGACAATGATGATATCAACTACGTCACGATACTCCCCACCGGGCCCACCGGTAATACGTGGAGTATTGGGGTGTGACAGGTTGGTATCAGAGCCAACATTGAGTGAATTAAACACTAACCTTTTGTGTTTAATCTCAATGACACAATAAGCACATTCTTTAGACTGTCGAGTCTAGGAAAATGACCTAGGATATATCTCTTACTTCCTTTGTTATCATTATGTTGCATTTCATTTTATTTTCTTGTTTTAACAGGAATCAACAACATGCCTCCAAGAGTAAGAGGTCGAGGCAAGGGTCCCATGCGTGGGGGACCGTCGATGGCAGGACCATCTCATAGACGCACTTCATCGGCGTCCTTTTCTACCTCTGATTCCCGTGATCTGTGGGGTCAACCTTTTGAGCCAGCAAGGCATTCTACCTCGCTAAGCTCATCGCCTTCCTTCCACCTGTCCTTTGGACCATTTGCTCCTCATGAACCCCAACAGTCACATCACTCCCAACAGTCTTACCATTCACACCACTCTTTACAATCCCATTCGTTTCACCACTCTGATTCCCTCTACTCTCCGGGATAGTTTAACCCAAACGACTATGTCAACGATTTTCTTGGTTACAACCCCTTGGGCCCTGAGGACCATTTTTCTCAGGAGATGGAAACGGACGATGATCCAGATCCGGAGATGCAAACCGGAACGCCGGGTCACCCTATAAGCATATCAAGTGGATCCCCATTTCAGGGATCACCTTACAATGGACCCGACTCGTTCCAAGAGAAAATGGCCACTTTTGATTGGTTCTTTACCCCATCTTACCATAGCTCTCCAGCCTAACCACCTTTGTTTGAACCCCAACTCCAAGCTGTTTCACCACCACCACTTCTCGTAGAGGAGCCACCGCAGCAGCCACCACAGCCATCTCCCGAGCCTCCGAGGCAAAGGAGGAATGCGCGTATGTCCGTACGGGGGGGGGGACCTCGTTTCAGTTCTCCCCGGGGTTCGAGTTCTTATCCCCCTATTCCGGAGGACCCCCAGATGGGTGGGCCCTCGAATGCGGCGCCGGAGGTTGAACCTCCGACAGTTTCTAATGCACCACCTGAGCCGCCTATGGGTTTTGATAATCCAATCCCAACCTACCCAGGTTCTTCTGGGTATAATCTTTTCGAAAACCCATCGGGGTACCCCTCGGACTACATATCTCAAGACCCGTACCTTACGGTCGCGCAGTATCATCACCTTTACCCTTCTTCTTACCCTCCGGTTCTTCCAACTGGATATCCAGTACCGGGTTATCGGTACCCACCGTACCAGCAACCTCCTCCTCCTCAGCAGCAGCAGCATCAGACTCAGGAAATCTTGGAGAGGTTGGATAGGGTTGAACACAAGGCTAAGAAAAACAAGGAGAAGCATAATTGTCACACCCCAACCAATGGCGGAAACATCGGGATGAGACGAAGTGTGAAGATTGCTCGAGACATCATAACGCTATTTGTGACAATAATTTAATAATCCAAATTTCATTTCCAAAATAAATGTCAAAACATTACAAGAAAAGCAAATAACAACATTGTTCAACATAACATAAACAAAATTGATACAGCACTTTAAACCTAAACGTCTAAGTGAGTATCTAGGCATCTTTGCTATCCGTTTTCATTTCATCATCATCAACCTGTAACATGTTTAAAAATACAATTCAATGCAAAAGCAAAGGCGAGTATACAAGTTTGGTACGTACATAGCATAAGTTAAAAAGTGTGATCAATTCCTCATGGCAAGCATATGATTCAAGATAAACCTTAAATATGGCATGTGTCTAACATATCAAACCAAGAAAACGCAATATGCTCAAGACATAACCTCAAGTTTACGGGCGGGTCGTTAATCCTATAGCGCTACATATGTCAAGGTTTGGCTCGTACGAAGTTAATGATAAGTTCAACACATAAGAATAACCCAAGTTTAAAGTATCAAGTCATCACGTATACAAGCATGTTATAGGAACGTTCATGTGTTTAACAAAGTGTTCATGTGTGAGTTAATAGGTAAACATGTTACACCCCAAAAGTGGTAAAAGTAAAAAGGGGGAAATACGAGTATACTCACGGTTTACAAGTGGTGACTTGAAATTCCGAGAGCAAGTTTGTAGATGAATTAGTTCGGAGCACCTTGTCCTTCTACACAAGGAAACGTAGGTGTGTGAGTTTGGCGTATAACGGAAGATTATAGATTCGGAGTTTTTAATATATAGAAAGTAACATAGTGAAAATAATCATCTTGTACGCATAACTCTTGTTCTTGACACTATTGAAACTCAAAAGAGTTGGTATGATTTCATGGATTCTAAGATCCATTAGAGTCGTAACAAGGGCATGGTCATAGATGATGTAACGTCCACTTAACAAATAACTATTAAGTCATCATCAAGTCTTAGTTACTTAGATGTATACATATAGAATAACTTAGATATTATATAGTTTACAAGTCTTATGATTCAAGCATGAGGTAGGAGATTAATGTCTCCATTTAGGTACCTCTTTGTGTCATAGAATACATACATGAGGTAGGAAGAACAAGCTTCCATTTAGGCACCTCTATTGTTCACCACTACACTTGTTGTTATAAACAACAAGGAGGGTCATGAACATACAAGTATCAAGGTATTAACAACAACTAATCTATAGCAAAACATCAAGTAATGAGTGGATTCTTATGAAGGATAGCCCAAGCTAATCCAACCATCACACATTCAACAAGTTTCACACTTGAACATTACTTGTGGGTAAAACCCTAATTAAAAACAGAAAGTTTATGAGGTTTTAACCTCTGATTTAGATGTCTCAACCTTGTTTTTAAGCTTAACCAACCATGGGATAAGTTGTAAGCATTAGGACATAGGTATGAGATGTGTTGGACACAAGTTGCATAGATTTAAACAAGTTTTTGATGAACATAAAAACAAACAGAAAGTTTATGGACTATTTCGGGGCATTTCCAGGTCTGATTTCTCCAAGGAGAAGTCTAGGAATCGAACCCCATGATTATACAAGCAAGTAGGAAAAAGAATCGAGTGAATCGGATAAGAATTGAGTGAGTTATGCTCATTTTCGTGAAGGGGTGTCAATCTACTCGAACCTTTGCTTTCAGCTACGGTTTGGAGGATGTTTTGAGAGTTTTTAGTGTTGCAAAAGTGGTAGGGAGGCTGGTTATAAGTGGTATTTATAGGGGGAAGGATTAGGGTTTCAATGGGTTGGGCTTTGGGAGTGTTTAGAAGGGGTTACACCTTGAAACTAGCCCACAAAACCCAACTATATGGGGCTGAATTTTGCTGAATTTGGGCTGCCATGTTTCTTTAGTTTTTTATTTTTTTAAAACATTATAATGAGTAATTTTATTAGCTAAGTTGTGTAATAATATGCAACAATGTTTCCCCTAACTTGTAACAAGGTGAAATATGAAATAAAACATGATTTAACTAGGCAAAAAGTGTAATGTACAAGTATGTAACATGTTTGTAAGTAACAAGTATATGTCACATATTTACAAGTTCAACATATGTTTGTAAGTATCACAAAGAAGTATCAAATGATCTCATGATTAATCGTATTATGGTGTATGTATAGTATGTAACAAGGAAATGCAAGTTTTCATTCATGATCAAAATCTCGAGTTTACAACGAGTACTAGAAGGAACGAGTACAATGATACAAAGCTTCCAAAATTAGCAACATGAGTAAGACAAGCTATAAATAGAAAGTACAAAACACAGGGCGTTACAGTCTCCCCTCCTTTAGGAAATTTCGTCCCGAAATTTAGGAAGACTCAGGGAAAAGATGAGGATATTTCGATTTCATTTCGCTTTCGAGCTCCCAAGTAAATTCAGCGCCACGTTTTCCTTCCCATCGAACTTTGACAATAGGAATTCGACTGCGCCTCAATTGCTTGGTTCCTTGGTCCATGATTTCGACCGGTTTTTCTACAAAGTGAAGTGTTTCGTTGACTTGCAAGTCTTCGAGAGGAACGTGGAGTCCTTCGTCAGCTAGGCATTTCTTTAAGTTGGACACATGGAAGACAAGGTGTACATTGCTGAGTCCTTCAGGCAGGTCCAGTCTATACGCAACCTTGCCAATCCTTTCGAGAATCTTGAAAGGACCAACGTAGCGAGGTGCGAGTTTCCGTTTCTTGCCAAATCGAACCACGCCTTTCCAAGGGGATACCTTGAGAAGCACGTTGTCACCTGTCTCGAATTCCATAGGTTTGCGTCCTTTGTCAGCGTAACTCTTCTGTCGGTTCCTGGCTTTCAATAAGTTGTCTCGAACCTGTAAAATCTTGTCCGTAGCCTCTTGTATAAGCTCGGGACCGGTGATTTGGGCTTGACCAATCTCGTGCCAAGAAATAGGCGAACGGCACTTGCGACCATACAATGCTTCGAAAGGAGCCATTTGGATACTCGTGTGATAGCTGTTATTGTACGAGAATTCAGCCAAGGGCAAGTATGAATCCCAGTTGCCACCAAAATCTATTACGCATGAACGAAGCATATCCTCTAAGGTTTGTATAGTACGCTCGGTTTGACCGTCAGTCTGAGGATGGAAGGCGGTGCTAAGGTTAAGCTTAGTACCCATAGCAGATTGAAAAGTTTCCCAAAGACGAGACGTAAAACGAGCATCACGATCAGAAATGATATCAATGGGCGTCCC
This sequence comes from Helianthus annuus, assembly GCF_002127325.2. Lineage (NCBI taxonomy): Eukaryota > Viridiplantae > Streptophyta > Magnoliopsida > Asterales > Asteraceae > Helianthus > Helianthus annuus. Next base: position 64,657,053 of record NC_035433.2, read on the forward strand.
ATGACGACAGATGATTTCCTTCATGTAGACCTTAGCCAATTTCTCGACTTTGAAGTCTTCACGAATGGGGAGGAAGTGAGCTGATTTGGTCAATCGGTCAACGACGACCCATATGCTGTCATGACCAGCTGTAGTGCGAGGAAGCTTAGTGATGAAATCCATGGCAATGCTCTCCCACTTCCAAACGGGAATTATTGGTTGTTCGAGCAAGCCAGAGGGACGTTGATGTTCGGCTTTTACTTTGGAACACGTAAGACATTTAGAAACGAAGGTGGCTATATCCTTCTTCATTCCAGGCCACCAATAGGAAGTACGCATATCATGGTACATCTTATCGGCACCAGGGTGAATAGAATATTTCGTGTTATGGGCCTCCTTCATCAGGAAATTGCGAAGATCGTCACGATTGGGAATCCAGATGCGATTGAGATAGTATAGAATACCATCGGGTTTGGACACAAGACTATTCTCAGCACCACATTGCATTTCGTTGTAGAGGTTACCCTCATTAACGGATGTATACTGGGCGTTACGTATGCGATTTTGAAGATCGTGGACGAGTTGGAAACAACGGATACTTTGGACGTGAGTTTTACGACTCAGGGCGTCGGCTACTACATTCGCCTTACCCGGGTGGTATTTGATTTCGCAGTCATAGTCGTTTAACAATTCCACCCAACGACGTTGACGCATGTTTAGTTCTTTTTGATTGAAGATGTGTTGAAGGCTCTTATGGTCGGTGAAGACTACACATTTAGTACCATAAAGGTAGTGTCGCCAAATCTTCAATGCAAAAACGACCGCACCAAGTTCAAGGTCGTGAGTAGTATAGTTTTTCTCATGAATTTTGAGTTGCCTCGATGCGTAAGCGATAACTTTGTCACGTTGCATAAGGACACAACCAAGACCAAGGTTTGAAGCGTCGCAATACACGACAAAATCATCGTTACCATCAGGAAGCGTTAGGATAGGAGCATTGCAAAGCATGTCCTTGAGCGTTTGAAAAGACTCTTCTTGTTCGGGACCCCAAACAAAAGGTCTCTCTTTTTGAGTCAAGGAGGTCAAAGGAACAGCGATTTTCGAAAAGTTGGAGATAAAACGACGGTAGTAACCAGCAAGACCAAGAAACGAACGGATTTCGGACGGAGATTTAGGTGCGACCCAATTTTTCACAGCTTCGATTTTTGCGGGATCAACGTGAATACCAAGTTTGTTGACAGTGTGACCAAGGAATTGAACTTCTTGTAACCAAAATTCACACTTGGAGAATTTGGCATATAGGTGTTCAGTACGAAGGAGTTCAAGAATAAGGCGCAAGTGTTGCTCATGCTCTGCTTGCGTCTTGGAATAGATGAGGATATCGTCGATGAAGACGATCACAAAACGGTCCAAGTATGCTTTGCACACGCGGTTCATTAAGTCCATAAAGATAGCAGGTGCGTTGGTCAAACCAAAGGGCATGACCACGAACTCATAATGACCATAACGCGTACGAAAGGCGGTTTTAGGCACATCTTCTTCGAGTACTCGAAGTTGATGATACCCAGAACGAAGATCGATCTTTGAAAAGCAGGTTGCGCCTTGCAATTGATCGAAGAGGTCATCAATGCGAGGAAGAGGGTATCGATTCTTGATAGTAAGCTTGTTGAGCTCACGATAGTCAATACACATACGAAAGGACCCATCTTTCTTCTTGACGAATAAAACGGGAGCGCCCCAAGGAGAAGTACTAGGGCGTATGAAGCCTTTGTTAAGAAGCTCTTGAAGTTGACTCGAGAGCTCTTGCATCTCAGAGGGTGCTAAACGATAGGGGGACTTAGCGACAGGCGTAGCGCCAGGCACTAAATCGATGCGAAAATCGACAGAACGAGCAGGAGGAGGACCAGGAAGGTCTTCGGGAAATACATCCGGAAAGTCACGTACAACAGGAACGTCACTTATGCTTGGGCCTTTATCCTTCTTTTCCACGATGTGGGCGAGAAAGGCGAAGGTACCCTTGCGTAAGCACTTGTTTGCCTTGATGCATGACATAAGCTTAAGGCCTTGAGAAAGCTTTTCACCATAGACGTGTAGAGAATCACCATTTGGAAGAGGCAAGCGAATAAACTTCTCAGAACAGACAACTTCAGCACGAACTCGCCTAAGCCAGTCCATACCTACTATGACGTCGAAACTACCCATTTGCATAGGTATGAGATCGATTGAGAACGTATGATCGTTAAGGATTAGTGAACAATTGGAGAGAACAGAATTGACTTTGACGGTTTTACCATTAGCAACTTCGACAGCGAAAGATTTTGGCAACTTAGAGCGTTTACACTTGAGCAAAGACTCGAATTCTAACGACACAAAACTTTTATCGGCACCAGTATCAAATAGGCATGAAGCATAGACATGGTTAATGAGAAACGTACCAGTGATGACGTCGTTTGCATTTTGAGCCTGAGCTGTGGTGAGAAGGAAAGCTCGACCCCTAGCGGGTTCTTGAACCTGTTGTTGTTGTTGGGGTTGTGGCTGTGGTTGTTGCTGTCGAGGTTGTTGTGGTTGATATCGTTGAGGACACACATTGGCCATGTGGTTGGTATCACCACACGTGAAGCATGCTCGCACAGGGGCGACTTGATTTGGAGCCAAAAGAGCTTGGTTTTGGTAGGCCTGTGGGGGGATACGACAGTATGGCGAGAGATGCCCATACCGGCCACACTTGTCACACTTTCGACAATGAGCGTTTGGGGGGTGATGATATCGGCATTTGTCGCACTTTGGGTGCGTTCCAGTATAAACCTTGCGTTCACCATCGAAAGCAGGCACGGTTTGAAGGGGTTGTGGGTTTGGCGGAGTGACGACCGCGCAGTTTTGGCTTGAAGCCTTCCGCTTCTTGCCTTGGTTTCTCTTAGATTGTTGGGAGGGTTTAGACTCATTAGGGGAGTCAATGGTGGCTTGGTGCGCATTCTTTGTTGAAACCTTGTCAAAGGTTCCATGAAGAACACAATTGTTGTTAAGTTCGGTAGCTATGCGGTACGCGTCTTCAATGGTTTGAGGGTTGGCAGATGCAAGATGGTTTGTTAAAGAAGGTGCAACACAACGAATGAATTTGGCCACGGTTTTGGGGGCGGTTTCTACTTGACCAGGGCATAGAACACTAAGCTGCTTGAAGCGTGTAATCAAACCATCCATGTCACTCCCTTTTTGCGTGAGGTTCCAGAATTCATTTTCCAACTTTTGGAGTTCGTGAGGGGGACAAAAGTGATCCTTCATAAGTTGTTTGAGATCGTCCCACGGCATAGCGTGTGCGACCTCGTTTCCTCTCTTGTTACGCTCAGTTGTCCACCACTCAAGTGCCTTTTCACGAAACACACCGGTTGCATTCAAGGTTCTTAGTTCGTCAGGGCAACCACTTTGTAAGAAGGTAAGCTCGATGGCATCAAACCAGTTCATCATGGCGGTAGCGCCATTCTTGCCGGTAAATTCTAAGGGTTTACAAGCCATGAAGTGCTTAAATTGGAAGGTCGATTTGGGTTTGTCGGCCTTTGAGTCGACCGAACCATGGGGTGAATCGGTTTGGATCTTGCTAACAATGTCGGGTAGGACCTTTGCAAATTGTTTAGCCATAAACTTCATACAATCCTTTTGGGACATGGCGGAGGAGGTCGAACCCTTCTTTGACTTGAGTTTCTTGGATGAACTAGAAGACATCTAAAAGATTTGAAAGAGAAGGGAAAGGATGAGACTTTGATCATTAATTGAAAACAAGGTTTGTGTATGCAAAGCAAGTAGATGTTCAAGTACCAAGTAAAGTTCACATAAAGCATAAGTTTCCAACACACATTCAACATGTATAGCACATAAGTTGCGAATAGGAAAATATAAATTTAGTTGGTTCATGAGAATTATTATTGTTTGTGATTGCGATAATGTACGACATGATTAAAACGACATTTCGAAATGAATGAACGTTCAAGTATAAAATCACATATAAATTGAGATACATAAAAGAGAGGCTCAATAAAACATAGGAATGTTTCGGGTAGAGAAACGTCGACAATTCCAAAGTGGGTCGAAAGTCCTTTCGATTTAGAGATATTGTGCTTTGGCCTATAAGTAAGATACTCTCGTCGAGAAGCGATTAACGGTATCTTACCCTTCCAGTTACTACACATCTCTAAATGATTGGAACATTCGGGACTTTGGCGAGAATAAAAAAAATCAAGGAATGGGACTTAATCGACAAGATGCGGGTTTCACCCCTAACTTGACGATTTCGTACCCTAAATGTGGTTGGTACTTGTCGGCCAAAATAAAATTTTGACACTTTGACAAGGGTCCACTAGAGTTGAAATGGAAATTACCATTAAGTTGTGGATGTCACTCCTAGCTTAATGGTGAAATTTCGTGCAAAAATAGATTAAAGGTAGAGTGAGAGTCGTTTACCAAATTGTGGGTTTCACGCCTATTTTGGTAAAGTTGTCTCGTTGATGTTACAAAAGTATAAAATAGCAAAAGTGTATTCGTGTTAGCCTTAGGAAAGGCACATAAATTTATTAACAAGAAGTGTAGCTAGGAAGCATGTAAGATAGAGCACAAATGTTTTAAACAACAAATAAGAGACAAAGTTCCTAAAACTATAGACTAGGGCAAAAGCATGGCAATTTTCCTAATTCCCTATAGTTATGGCTCTGATACCAATCTGTCACACCCCAACCAATGGCGGAAACATCGGGATGAGACGAAGTGTGAAGATTGCTCGAGACATCATAACGCTATTTGTGACAATAATTTAATAATCCAAATTTCATTTCCAAAATAAATGTCAAAACATTACAAGAAAAGCAAATAACAACATTGTTCAACATAACATAAACAAAATTGATACAGCACTTTAAACCTAAACGTCTAAGTGAGTATCTAGGCATCTTTGCTATCCGTTTTCATTTCATCATCATCAACCTGTAACATGTTTAAAAATACAATTCAATGCAAAAGCAAAGGCGAGTATACAAGTTTGGTACGTACATAGCATAAGTTAAAAAGTGTGATCAATTCCTCATGGCAAGCATATGATTCAAGATAAACCTTAAATATGGCATGTGTCTAACATATCAAACCAAGAAAACGCAATATGCTCAAGACATAACCTCAAGTTTACGGGCGGGTCGTTAATCCTATAGCGCTACATATGTCAAGGTTTGGCTCGTACGAAGTTAATGATAAGTTCAACACATAAGAATAACCCAAGTTTAAAGTATCAAGTCATCACGTATACAAGCATGTTATAGGAACGTTCATGTGTTTAACAAAGTGTTCATGTGTGAGTTAATAGGTAAACATGTTACACCCCAAAAGTGGTAAAAGTAAAAAGGGGGAAATACGAGTATACTCACGGTTTACAAGTGGTGACTTGAAATTCCGAGAGCAAGTTTGTAGATGAATTAGTTCGGAGCACCTTGTCCTTCTACACAAGGAAACGTAGGTGTGTGAGTTTGGCGTATAACGGAAGATTATAGATTCGGAGTTTTTAATATATAGAAAGTAACATAGTGAAAATAATCATCTTGTACGCATAACTCTTGTTCTTGACACTATTGAAACTCAAAAGAGTTGGTATGATTTCATGGATTCTAAGATCCATTAGAGTCGTAACAAGGGCATGGTCATAGATGATGTAACGTCCACTTAACAAATAACTATTAAGTCATCATCAAGTCTTAGTTACTTAGATGTATACATATAGAATAACTTAGATATTATATAGTTTACAAGTCTTATGATTCAAGCATGAGGTAGGAGATTAATGTCTCCATTTAGGTACCTCTTTGTGTCATAGAATACATACATGAGGTAGGAAGAACAAGCTTCCATTTAGGCACCTCTATTGTTCACCACTACACTTGTTGTTATAAACAACAAGGAGGGTCATGAACATACAAGTATCAAGGTATTAACAACAACTAATCTATAGCAAAACATCAAGTAATGAGTGGATTCTTATGAAGGATAGCCCAAGCTAATCCAACCATCACACATTCAACAAGTTTCACACTTGAACATTACTTGTGGGTAAAACCCTAATTAAAAACAGAAAGTTTATGAGGTTTTAACCTCTGATTTAGATGTCTCAACCTTGTTTTTAAGCTTAACCAACCATGGGATAAGTTGTAAGCATTAGGACATAGGTATGAGATGTGTTGGACACAAGTTGCATAGATTTAAACAAGTTTTTGATGAACATAAAAACAAACAGAAAGTTTATGGACTATTTCGGGGCATTTCCAGGTCTGATTTCTCCAAGGAGAAGTCTAGGAATCGAACCCCATGATTATACAAGCAAGTAGGAAAAAGAATCGAGTGAATCGGATAAGAATTGAGTGAGTTATGCTCATTTTCGTGAAGGGGTGTCAATCTACTCGAACCTTTGCTTTCAGCTACGGTTTGGAGGATGTTTTGAGAGTTTTTAGTGTTGCAAAAGTGGTAGGGAGGCTGGTTATAAGTGGTATTTATAGGGGGAAGGATTAGGGTTTCAATGGGTTGGGCTTTGGGAGTGTTTAGAAGGGGTTACACCTTGAAACTAGCCCACAAAACCCAACTATATGGGGCTGAATTTTGCTGAATTTGGGCTGCCATGTTTCTTTAGTTTTTTATTTTTTTAAAACATTATAATGAGTAATTTTATTAGCTAAGTTGTGTAATAATATGCAACAATGTTTCCCCTAACTTGTAACAAGGTGAAATATGAAATAAAACATGATTTAACTAGGCAAAAAGTGTAATGTACAAGTATGTAACATGTTTGTAAGTAACAAGTATATGTCACATATTTACAAGTTCAACATATGTTTGTAAGTATCACAAAGAAGTATCAAATGATCTCATGATTAATCGTATTATGGTGTATGTATAGTATGTAACAAGGAAATGCAAGTTTTCATTCATGATCAAAATCTCGAGTTTACAACGAGTACTAGAAGGAACGAGTACAATGATACAAAGCTTCCAAAATTAGCAACATGAGTAAGACAAGCTATAAATAGAAAGTACAAAACACAGGGCGTTACAATAATAGCTTCATGAAAGGCCTTGCCAACCTTATCAAAGGGAAGAATAAGTAGAGGATTGTTAGTTTTATTGGTTGTTTGTAATCGTGTCCCTGCGAGGACATTTGTTTAGTTTCTTTATCAATTCCCTGCGTGGACTTATTTCCTTTCTGTAGGCCCCTGCGCGGGTAGTTTGTCTTTTTTTTTCTAAGTCCCGTTTAGGGCAGTTGTACTTGTTTTCAGTTCAATGAAGTTTTAACTTTGGTTTTAATTATGTATTTATTACACCATGTCATATCTTTTTAAATTTATAATTGATCTGCCAAAGAAAACTCTTAGAGGTATAACCTAGCCAAAGTATTAATTGGCTATGATGGTACAACCTATTTAAGATAACAAATCTCTGTTAACATCTAAAAACATGTTGACATTCCTAGCTGTGCGGTGTGAGAAACCACACAAGCTTCCAAAAAGGTACTTGGATTTTTCTAAGTCACATATAGCCCAAAATGATCAATGCGAGTCATGGCTAATAAACATCAATGTGATGTGTACATCAAGACATCCTTAGGAGATGTATGCTTATAAGCAAAGGTGTAATAATGACAATGAAAGTAAAATTTATAAACTTCTTGTCAAAAGGGCAATGAACCTTGTTCGACCCTTAAAAGATCATTGATCCAAGAAATCTGTGGTTAGATCTTAAGTCGTCTCTGTGACAAGCTTCCTAAGCTATTTTAATGTCCTTTGAGACGAGCTTAATGATAAATAAAATGTCTTTCACGACATTTGCAGTTGTGGAAATTCTATCTTCCTCTGCTTAATAGCATAAAGAAATGTGTATTCTATTTGATTTTAAATTATTATCTAAAAGGTCAAAATGGTTTAAATAATACCATGACCATTTGAACATCAATGTGATGAATCTCTCTACATATAATTTAGATATTATTATTGTTGTTATATTATTCAGAAATGGCTGGCTCAGATGAAGCAAACAGTCATCCAGCAAAGGGCAACACCAGAATCAATATTACTGGTGCCGAATTGCAAGCTTTAATCACCGCGGCAGTCTCTCAAGCGGTAGATGCTAAGTTTAAGGAGCCGAGTGTTGTTCGGTCTCAAACTCACTCAAAAACCCATTCTCAACCTCACAGTCATAAGAAGACTGAGTCCTTACACTCGTCTAACCAGGGTAGTGGACCCAAAAAGCAGGTAATTCTTGAGCCTACCCTTAGGCACGCCAAGGGTTGTACCTACAAGTATTTTGTATCCTGTAAGCCAAGAGACTTTACAGGAGAAAAGGGGGCGATAGACTGCATGAAGTGGTTAGATGAGATGGAAACTGTGATAGATATTAGCGGTTGCGCTAAGGAGGATGTGGTCATGTTTGTATCCCAATCCTTTAAGGGTGATGCCCATACATGGTGGAAAGCGCTGGTACAATCCACCGGGAAAGTTCATTTGTATAATCTTTCATGGGAGAAGTTTGTAGATCTGGTTAAGGACACTTATTGTCCTCAGCATGAAGTTGAGCGTAGAGAAACTGATTTCCTCACCCTAGTGATGAAGGATCTGGACTGTAGATCCTATGTGACTAGTTTCAACTCCATGTCAAGACTTGTACCGTATCTACTCACTCCTGAGGCCAAACGCATTGCGCGTTTTATTGGTGGTCTGGCCCCTGAAGTGAAGGGAATGTAAAGGCTTCTAAGCCAGCCACCTATAGATCCATCGTAGATTTATCATTGTCCCTCACATTGGATGTTGTGAGGAGTTGGGCGAGGAAGACTTCTGAAGAAGGGAAGAGGAAGAGAGAGGATGATCAGTCCTATCAGTCAAACAAGAAAGGTAAAGGGAACTCCGGTTCCAAGAAAGGACCATCTGGGGATAAGCCCAGGTGCAAGACTTGCCACAAAAGGCACGTTGGAAAGTGCAACCGGGATCCACAGGCCATACCATGTGTGATCTGTAAGAAGATGGGGCACAAGTCTGTCGACTGCCGGAATATTTAGGATGCAACCTGTTATGGTTGCAATGAAAAGGGGCACATCAAAACCAACTGCCCCAAGAATGCGAAGAAGCCTGAGGAGGCTAAGAAGAACAACGCCAGAGTGTTCCAGATGCAGGCAAGGGAAGCGGTAAATGACGAGAAAGTCATAGCAGGTACCTTCCTCATCAATAATATTTACGCTAGAGTCTTATTTGATTCCGGTGCGGATAGGTCCTTTGTAGACCATAAGTTCTGTAAGTTGCTGAATTTGCCTATTAAGACTCTAGACATAAAGTATGAGGTAGAGCTTGCCGATGGTACCTTAGAATCAGTCTCGACTCTTCTTGATGGATGTTCTATAACCATTAAGAATCATTATATTCCACTATCCCTCTTGCCAATGAAATTGGCTGGTTTTGATATAGTTTTAGGCATGGATTGGTTGTCGCATAACCAAGCCCAAATTGCCTGTGATAAAAAGCTAGTTATTATCAAAACCCCTTCTGACGAATTAGTCACTATTCAAGGAGATACGCAATATGGATTGCCTAGCAATGTGTCTATTGTTAAAGTATCTCAGTGCTTGAAAAGTGAGTGTGTCATTTACATGGCACAAGTGACTGTGAATGATCCAAAGCCGAAGATCGAAGACATCCCAACTATCTCAGAGTATCCTGATGTCTTTCCTGACAAGTTACCTAGATTACCTCCTGGGAGGCAAGTAGAATCCAGGATAGACATCCTCCCTGGATCTGCGCCTATTGCACGAGCTCCATATCGTCTAGCGCCTACCGAAATGAAAGAGCTCAGAACTCAACTGGATGATTTATTGGAAAAAGGTTTCATTCAGCCCAGCTCTTCGCCTTGGGGAGCTCCTATTCTGTTTGTGAAAAAGAAGGACGGATCAATGCGCTTATGCATTGATTACCGTGAATTGAATAAGGTAACAATCAAAAATCATTATCCTTTACCCAGAATCGATTATTTGTTTGATCAACTCCAAGGAGCAAGTTATTTCTCAAAGATTGATTTGAGGTCTGGGTATCATCAACTCAAGGTTCGAACTGAAGATGTTCCAAAGACGGCATTCAGAACAAGGTATGGACACTTCGAGTTCTTAGTGATGCCTTTTGGGCTCACTAATGCGCCTGCAGCATTTATGGACCTCATGAATAGAGTCTGCAAGCCATATCTAGATAAGTTTGTCATTGTCTTTATAGACGACATACTTATTTACTCCCGTAGCCAAGTGGAACATGAAAAGCACCTTCGGTGTATTTTAGGACTACTTCGACAGGAGAAATTGTATGCCAAATTCTCCAAGTGTGAATTTTGGCTTCGTAATGTCCAGTTCCTTGGACATGTTGTCAGTGAACAAGGTATTCAAGTAGATCCTGCCAAGGTAGAGGCTGTTATGAATTGGGAAGCACCTAAGACACCTACAGAAATTCGCAGCTTTCTGGGTTTAGCAGGGTATTATAGAAGGTTCATTGAGAACTTCTCAAGAATAGCTGCACCATTAACCTCCTTAACCCGCAAGAATGTAAAATTTGTCTGGGGTCCCAAGCAGCAGGAATCTTTCGAGACTCTAAAGCAAAGATTGAGCAATGCTCCGGTTTTATCCTTACCAGAAGGAATTGAAGAGTTCGTTGTATACTGCGATGCATCACACACTGGCATGGGGTGTGTACTTATGCAGCGGGGCAATGTAATTGCCTATGCATCGCGACAGCTAAAGGTGCACGAAAAGAATTACACCACCCATGATTTGGAATTGGGTGCTATTGTATTCGCATTAAAGTTGTGGAGACACTATTTGTATGGAACAAAATGTGTAATCTACTCGGACCACAAAGTCTTCAACATCTGTTCAAACAAAAAGAGCTCAATATGAGACAACGCCGTTGGATGGAAACTCTGAATGATTATGATTGTGAAATTCGCTACCATCCAGGTAAAGCGAATGTGGTTGCTGACGCGCTAAGCCGAAAGGAAAGAGTTAAACCAATTAGGATCAATGCCAAGAGTATTGAGTTGAAGAATAGTCTGAATGAAAGACTATTAGTTGCACAAAAAGATGCTGTTTTGGAAGTTAATTTTCCAAATGAAAAGCTAGGTGTAACTGCTGAACAGTTAACACCTGGGAAGGATGGAATCCTCAGAATGAATGGAAGAATTTGGGTTCCTATTCAAGGAGGACTTCGAGATGTGATCCTTCAGGAAGCCCACAACTCTAAATATTCGGTTCACCCTGGAGGTGACAAGATGTATCAAGATTTGAAGGCAAATTATTGGTGGATAGGTTTGAAGAAATCTATTGCCACCCATGTAGCTAAGTGCCTGACGTGTGCTCAGATTAAAGCTGAACATCAAAAGCCATCAGGTCTTCTACAGCAGCCAGAACTCCCTACGTGGAAATGGGAGATGGTAACCATGGATTTTATAACCAAGTTACCTAAAACGAGGCACGAAAACGACACTATATGGGTTATTGTTGATAGACTGACCAAGTTAGCACATTTCCTGCCCATCAAGGAGACTCACAGTTCCGATAAGCTAGCCTACTTGTACGTTGATAAGATTGTGGCTCTTCATGGCGTACCGGTGTCTATTATCTCTGATAGAGATACTAGATACACCTCACATTTTTGGAAAAGTTTCTAACAATCTTTGGGTACATGTTTGAATTTTAGTACTGCTTACCATCCTCAGACTGATGGTCAGAGTGAGCGTACCAGTATTCAGGCTGCACCTTTTGAAGCATTATATGGAAGGAAATGCAGAACGCCTGTCTGTTGGGCAGAAGTAGGAGAAGCTCAGATATCAGGACCTGATATAGTCCTTGAGACGACAGACAAGATTGTCCAAATCCGTGATCGCCTGAAAGCAGCCAGAGATAGACAGAAGAGTTATGCTGATAAGAGGCGTAAACCTCTAAAATTCGAAGTAGGCAATAAGGTTTTACTGAAAGTGTCACCCTGGAAAGGTGTGATGCGTTTTGGTAAAAAGGGCAAGTTGAGCCCTAGATATATCTGACCATTCGAGATAATCGAATGTGTCGGCAGTGTAGCTTATAAGCTAAACTTGCCAGAGGAGCTGAGTGGAATTCATAACGTATTCCACATCAGTAATCTCAAGAAATGCCTAGCCGATGAATCGCTAGCTATGTCTCATAAAGACGTTCAAGTTGATAAAAGATTGAAATTCGTGGAAAGACCAATATCGATCGAGGATCGACAAGTGAAGAAACTCCGAAGAAAGTATGTGCCAATAGTAAAGGTCAAATGGGACGCACGCAGAGGTCCCGAGTATACATGGGAAGTCGAGTCCACTATGCGACAGAAGTACCCTCACTTATTCCAGTAAATCTCGGGGTCGAGATTTCTTTTAAGGGGGTGAGGATGTGACACCACGTAAAAACGTGTCCAAGTTATATATAGACACGTGTCATGAATCTTAAATTTTGCGAAGGTCTTAAAATGTCAACATGCCAATCTTGAGCCTCTGATTGACACTACCTGGATGATGTATTCATAGTTAAGAGATTTGTCGAATATGATGAAACGTGTGAATGTAATCTAAGGATTTTAAAGCTTCGGGAATTAAAGCATGTCAACATGTTATTTTGACCTCTGAGTGACCGTTTAATGCTCACAAGGCTTTGTAAGATTATAAATACATTCTCATACAAATCTAATATGAATATATAATCATCCGGTTGAAATTATGTTGATGTAACCAACATTTCAAATATGAAGCTCTTGTGCAATAACGTCAACTTCTTCATATGTTGACAACTTTTGATAAACTCCAAGGGGACACATTGCATGGCTTAGTTATTAGTGCATTCAGAACTGATAATTTGGACTATTACACTGATTTATGGGTCAAGATTCGGACATTGAAATGCATGGTGAAGTGTATAAAAGTTATAAAAATTTTGTCCTCTGGTCATCGGTTACGGACCGTATAGCCCTAGGCTTACGGTCCGCAAAGAGGTAACTGGGCGATGAGAATCAGGTTCGGTTACGGACCGCATGAATTATGACTTACGGTCCGTAAGATCCAGATACGGTCCGTAAGACTGTTAGCTTACGGTCCGTAAGCTCGTCGCTGGGCAGAAATTATGGACAGATGTAAGTTAAGCTGTTTAACCGACTTAAACTTATAAATTTCGAAACCTTGGACTCTTGGACGGTTTTTATAAACCACTAGGACACCTGGGGTGATCCTAGGGCCTCCAATAACAGCTACAATGATCTTGGAGCTTAGCAATTTACTATATAAGTGAACCTAGTCTTGTGTTCTTGATCACATTTGCAAACACTTCACTTGGGGGACTTGCTCTGGAACTCTCATCAGTAACAAGAGGATTTCAAGTGTAGAAGAGATTGCTAGGACCCTAAGTAAGCTTCTAATTACTTATTTAGTTGTTTAATTTAGCTTAATTACTATAAAGTCAAACTTTTAGTAATTTCAGTTTGACTTTCATTTTAATTACATGTGGCTTAACCACTGATCAAATTGAAAGTGGTTATGAAACCACATTAGTATAGGTGATTAACCCTTAAAAGGGTGTCTCCTAATTATCTCGTTTGACCAGTTAATTGTCAGGTCAAAGTAGTTTGACAAAAAGTCAAACTGGACTGAAATTGCAAATTTGATTAAAATTAATAAAACAGAAGTTTTAAATTATATTTTAACATTCTAATGATTTGGTAATTAATATACAAACATGTTATCTCAGTCCTAATCCGACAATTAATAGTCTAAGGTCAGTTTATAACCGAAAGTCGCAAAAGCTTGACTTTTGCTATGACTTTTAGTTCTGACCCGTTTGAGCTTGATTCTTCCATGTTTTGAGCTTCCATTAGGACCACATTACATAGTAGTATAACCCTCTGGAGTTATATTGCATGGTGCCTAATAGTTTGAATTATATGCTCTTGATCGTGATTATGCTTAATAATGCCTAAAACGCCCTTTTTATATAAAACCGAGATTTTTAACAATGTGAATGGACTAACACCTTCAATACTGATATTTAGACATGTCCCGAAAATATGACATCAGTTTGAGGTCTAGAATAGGAGTTACGCTCAATAGCGTAATTAAGAAACTTTTTAGTAATTAAAAGGCGTAATTAGCATAAGGCGTATCTAAGCCCGATTTTTGACACCAAACATTTTACTTACTGATGTTAAATAATATTTTGGGATTTTTGAAGATTTTTATTTATTTTTAGGCTGAGCATAACATAGGATTATAGCTTAATTTCGGTTATCGTCGGTTTTACCATTTTCTTACATAAAATGAGTTTTACATAACTTTTCAATACCAAACCTTTTGCTACTGATCCTATATGAGAAATAAAATATTGTGAACCTTTTAAACTGATCAAAAACTCAGATTTCCTATTTTTACCCAAATAGCCCTTTAAATCGATTTTCAAGCGTTTTTAGCACCTAGTATGGGTCAAAACTATATTTAACATACGAAACTTATTATGTACTGATATAACTTATCAAAATACAAGTTTTTACTAATTTAATCAGACCTGGAACTCAGTTTTATAAATAAACTCTTTTATAAGCATTAAAATTACCAAAATGCCCTTATGGGACTTATTTTGGTTTAAATTACTTTTTGAGCATACATGTTAATATGTTACTGATATATTAACATATTTTGAGCATAATAACGATTAAGACTTGTATATAATTTATTTGGTTACCCATTACGCATTTTCGTGTTCGGATCGGTCTACGTGACTGGTTTACGTGAAATAACCGAAACGGGCTTAACCTTATCAATTGTTTCTCATTTTCCAGAATGTATTTAGTTTACCAATATTATACAAGTATCCAAACTTGTTTGGTCTAGATCACATTCTATCTCGGTCTCCGCTTAATCTAGCGTTTAGAACCATAAGGTTTCCTTCTAGCTAGCCGGTCTAAGTCCTTGACTAATCAAAGACCCGTTGGCATCCTTATAGGCTAATTAAACCTTCTATACAGATTAATAGCTTCCGGTAAAAAGTCGCTTTCAAGAACCATAGGAATTTACTGCTATCACCAGGTAAATACTTTTAACTTATTTTCCCTATAATGGCTTGGGATACGGTATAATAATACCGCTTGGTCGGGTATGGGATCATTTTGTCGGATTGTGATTTAATTAATCCGCATAACCCGTTTTAATTTGTATTGTTTGATAACATAAACATTTGGGGGTTAACGACCGTGTCCTGGATATCCTCGGCTCATTTAAGTTATTAATGGCCACGACCTATGCACGGGGTGCAGGCATGCACCCGACAGATGCAAATGCTAAATATTTAATTACCCACAAGTTGGGGATAACTCCTTTGTGAGTTCTATAAGTGGTGAGTCAGTTAATCATGTCCGGCTTACAAACCGGCCCCACATGTATGACAAGCATGTAAAACTGTATACAAGATTTTATTAAAATTGTCCCAAGTTATAAATGATTTGTGCCTTGTGCACCTAAATCAATTTTCTTAAATGTTTTCAAAACGAGTCAGTTAAATTGTATTTACAAGTGTAAACTGACGTATTTTCCTAAATATTGATTGACAGGTACTTCCTGAAATAGGCTGGAGCTATAGGGTGTTATAGAGGATCTTGCAAATCCAATAGATACCCGGAGTCTGTAGTTTTTGTTTCTTTGTACATTATAATCCGCCTGTGGATCTTATTACATTCCTGTCTGTACATTCATAAACTCGAACGCTCAGACGTTATGGTTTGTAATAGTTTATTTACCCAGCCTTCCGCTGTGCTATATTATTGTGTTTATTGACAATGATGATATCAACTACGTCACGATACTCCCCACCGGGCCCACAGGTAATACATGGAATATTGGGGTGTGACATGACTAGTGATCAGTTCTTTTCAGTTTAGCGGTGATAGCTTCACGCATTAGCAATTTCAATCCAGATAAGATCAAGACCTGGTCCTTCCCGCCAAGGATAAGAACGGAGTAACTAGTGTAGGTTGTTCTTTTAGCAGAAGTATCTGATCGGACTAGTGGGTAGACGGACGGAAGAAGATTCGTCAAAGTGGGAGGCTTTGAATCTTGTCGTGTCTAGCAAGAAAAGAATAAAACAGTAGAAGCGGGGAGCTTGTTTTTCTTTGATCAGTGGTCAAGAACGTTGTAGTTCTGGTGGCCCGAGTAGAGGGATGCCAAACTTGGTCAAGAAATTGAAGTTATGGATAATGGTGTGGATGTGAAGAAATTGGCCTAATTCAAGATTGCGGGGGATAATGAAGGGCGTTAATCTTGAATTAAGGAGATAAGGATCAAAGACGGGTTATAGATAATTATGATGGATTATTTATTGGGTTTTTTATATTTCCTTTAGGGAACAATAGAAGCGGGGAGCTTATTTCATGTTGTTGTATGTCGGCCTTTTTCTAGCTCCTTGCTAACTAGTTGGATGTTTCTGGCTTTTCTAATAGAAGTTTGCTGATAAAAATAATAATAAAAAATTAGAATTTTATACCCCCTAATAATACATTATTCTCCATATAACCACCATGGCATAAAGAACATATTTCCTCCATAAATTAAATGTTACTTTCTACCAAACTGCCTACACTCTTACAAAATAACCTTCCACACTCAATCTTTACATGGTATTTTATACAAAACTAGTTTTTTTACGTCGCACGTTGCGCCGAAACCAAGCAAACGATAATATAAAAGAAAAGTGATTTGAAAATAAAGCATGTTGTTTAGAAAGCTAAACCATTAGAACGGTTAATTTATCATCATACTATTTTATGATACCAAATAAATACTTTATTTTGAATGCAACTTCGTTTTTACAAAACCTATAACGGAATGTCGAGGTAAAAAATCAAGCACAACTACGTGTTTAAGTTTTTAGAAAGATTTTATAAACGTAAATTATTAAAAAAGTATCAAATTATTTGATAAATTAAAATATGTTCTAAAAAAGAAAAAAAGAATTATAAAAAAATGGTGAAGGAAATATATTGTTTTAAAAAAAGGAAAAAAAATATAATAAAAAATATGTTTTTAAAAGTAAATATAATAATAAACTATTATAAAATATTAAATAAAAAATAATAAAAAACTATATATTATTTTAAAAATAAAAATTACTATTTTTATAAATTAATATATGTTCTAAAAAGCAAAAAGAATTATTAAAAAATGGTAATGGAAATATACGGTTTTAAAAAAGGAAAAAAATTCTAAAATATCTTATTAAAAGTAAATATAATCATAAATTATTAAATTATATTAAGTAAAATAATAATAATAAAAGATATATATTATTTTAAAAATAAATTTACTATTCATCATCCTTCGTTAACTATATATATATATATATATATATATATATATATATATATATATATATAGGGTGAGGTTCCAGCGTGAACAACATCCCAGACGTGAACTGCGTGAACTTATCTAGACCGTTGATTAATATGATCTTGATAATTTTAGTTAGTGGCATAATTGTAATTAATAGGTTACTTTTTATTATTTTATTAAAAGCAAAAGGGTAATTTTGTAATTAGATTGTTTACTCATTTAATATACAGTTGCAAGATATTTGCCTAATTGAATATAAAATCCCGAGATTTTCTAATATTTAGTTATGGGTATAATATCATTTAATCCCCTATTATAATAAAACATCCTGTAATCTACGGAGACATTATAATCAGCATCGTCTCTCTCTCCCTCTCTTTTAATACCCTATGGCGACGACAAAGGAAAAGGGTAATCGGCGCCGGAATTTTATTAATCGACGGGAAAAAAGGTTCTTCTTCAACAATCAAAGGTACACATTGAAAATCCTTATCTTTAATTGCTTCAAAAAGTAGTTGCATGTTCAGTTCCTTTTATTAATCAACTAAGAACACTAATCGGAATTAGGGCCTGAATGTTTTGTTATGACACTTGTGTAGTTACATATCTGATATACATGTGTACATTGAGTTAAAATGCCATATTTACAACTAAGCTACAAAGTAATGACATTATGATGTAGACATGTTTGTAACAAAATACCTTTGCTGGCAACTTTTGAATAATGTGCCACATACATAGTCTGTGGATGGACTTGTCAAATACGTTGGCGACAACTTGTTTCATAGCACAATCCTGATCAGTTAATATCAAGAGTGGCTGTTTTCCATTGTGAGCTTGAAGAAATTTTTGGAGAAGCCATGTGTATGATTCAATAGTCTCATTATGTAACAACCCAGCCCCAAATATTGTGCACTTTTTATGATGGTCAACTCCAGTAAAAGGCACAAAAATCATATCATACCTGTTTGGAAAAAAGTTTTCAAATGTAACTGATAAGCAAAAAGTGTAACAAAATTATAAGTGAACCTTTTAAAAACTCACATATTTGTATGATACGTTGCGTCGAACGCCAAAACATCACCGAACGCTTGGTAGTTTAGTTTAGAAACGCCATCGCACCAAAAAATTAACTGAAGTTCCATATCATCAATATGGGTATCAAAAGTGTAATTAACTTTATTTTCGGTGCGAGCTTTAAATTTATCAATTATCATTTGCGCGTCTCTATCACCAATAAAGTCTCGAATGTCACGGCCACAATTTTTGTAGTCCACAACGGTACCGTGAACATTATGGTGGCCACCTTTTATTGCAACATGTACCTTGTGGGATTTGGTGGGGCCAAGATTAGCATTGCGGCACTTTGCTATGAACTCTTGTGTAGAAAAATCGAGCTTTCTTCGCTTTAATAAGTCGAGATTCTCGGGAGATGTAAACCCATGGTTGTGTTGTTCAACAAAATAATAGATTTCATACTCAGTTGACTTTTTTATACGACGAAACTTCACACATGCCTTACAATTTGTAACTTTGACATTGGAACGACGAGATGGTGAAGTTATGTCAATATCATCAGGGTTAGATTCTTTATGTTTATGTTTGTTCACTGGCGCCCTAGAGCATAAAACGTATCGCCGAGTCGTAATCAACTCGTCGCCTATTTTTACTTTTTGTGAAGTACCCAAACGGGTTCCAAATCCTGCAAGTTGTGCGTACTCCTCGTACATTGCAATTGCTTGTGCAATCGTAGTAAATCTAGCTTTCAAACACGGTTTGAAACCAGGGGGGACAACCGGTGTCCAGTACCTAGTCCCATTTGGCGTTTCGTAAACGTTGCTAGCAACCGACTCTGCACAATTAGAGTAAAAAATTCATTCGGAAAAACAAAAGACAACAATGCTATGGGTCACATGTCTAATATAGCGTGTATTATACACATGTGTACTATTGTGATGGATTGAATAAAACATACCAGTACACATGTGTACTACGGAGCTAAGAGTTACACACAAGAAAAAAGATGACTGATCTATCTAGTTCAACCAACAAAAGAATAAAACTATAATTCGAATCTTCCTACCTGGATGATCCATTGTTGTAACGAATACATTATCGCCAATGTTTTGGTCAGAAATGAGATTGTCGATTTCTGGGTCGGCCATGAGTGAAATACGCTAGCACCTGCCGGAAAAAATTCAAATATGTTTCAATGTACTCAGACGACATCAATTTAATTACATACATAGACAATCAAGTTCTCAGTCAATATTCAATATGAAATTGGAACATATTTCTGTTTACTTAATACAGTTAATATTCGCCGGGAAATTATTCCGGCTTAATAGAGAGAATTCCGGTGGCTGACGGCGTCAGAAACAATAAATATGACTGTTGATGTCCGGCGATTAGGGGTAAATATACAGAAGACTTACTAAGCAACAATCAATGTCCGGCGAGATTTTAAGGTTTTTTTAAAGTTGAAGCCCAGCTCGATATTCAGGCTTTTGAAAACTAGATGTCGGGCGAGATAATATGAACGATGTGAATTGTAAATGATATTTATCTACGTGAATTGTGGATCATGAAGATATGGATGTTTGTTGAAAAAGATTATGAAATAATTGTGGATCATGAAGATATGGATGTTTGTTTGAAAAAGATTATGAAATATATGATATGATTTTGTAACTGAAGATTCTATATGGAGGTTGTGTACGATTCTATAAATGTCATTTTTGTTGAAATTGTAACTGAATATATGATAAGATTTTAAAATTAATAAGATAATAATTAAAATTCAATATTTATATGAAGTTACAATCTTACCCTTATCAAATAGACATGAAATCAATGGTTCAGATCAGTTCACGCGGTTCACGCTAGGAAATTTGTTCATGTTTAAACCTAATCCTATATATATATATATATGTATATATATATATATATATATATATATATATATATATATATATATATATATATATATATATATATATATATATATATATATATATATAGGAGAAGGTTCATTTGAGAAGAAAATTTAATTGAGAAGAAAAAGAACAAAGGGTAATTTTGTAAAATATTAAATAGTTTTTCACTTATCTCATTTATTATCATTTTTGACTAATTAATTAGTCATAAAGACTATTATCCTCCACATTAACTTTTTTTTTTGCCTACACACATCAAAAAGTTGTCCTACATGTTTCAAAATTCATCCTACACGTTGAAATTTATCTTACACAACTCGTAATTTATCATACACAAATTCTAATTTATCCTACACTTTAAATTATTTTATTTAATTTTTTTGAAAAAATATATATTTTGAAGATAAGTTACAAAAAATTTAATGTATTAGCTATTAAAGAGGAAGACTACAAATTAATGACCTGTGTAGATTTACCAATGTACCCTTATAGTAACATTAAATACTTATATTAAATAAAGTAAAATAAAGCATTCTTATTAGTTGAAATTTGTTCTTTTTTCTTCTTACAAAAAATTTCTTCTCATTTGAACTCTCCAATATATATATATATATATATATATATATATATATATATATATAGGGTGAAGTTATTGTAAAAAAGACCAAAAGTGTGAGAAAGGTAAGAAAGAATCTCAACCATTAGATCTAAATTAATTGAAAAGGGTATAATTGTAAATGCATTAACAAATTCAAATATGGTAATCCTTGATTTAAGGATTTGGAGAGAGAAAATCCTTGATTTAAGGACTTATAACCGTCCATAAATATAACACCATTCAGAGCATGTTCATACATGGTGTTTTAAATATAACACCATTCAGAAAAAATAACGCCATTCAGCACAAAAAAACACCATTCACACAAAAATAACATCATTCAGCACAAACATAACACCATTCAGCACAAAAAAAAAAAACACCATTCACGCAAAAATAACATCATTCAGCACAAAATATAACACTATTCAGCACAAAAAAAACACCATTCACACAAAAAATAACACCATTTAGCACAAAAAAAAACGTCATTCAGCAGTAAATAAAATAAACACCATTCAGTACAAGAATATAACACCATTCAGTAAAAGAAATATAACACCATTCAGAAAAAGAAAAAAAACATCATTCAGAAAAGAAAAAACACCATTAAGAAAAGAAAAATAACACCATTCAGAAAAGAAAAAAACACCATTAAGAAAGGAAAATAACACCATTAATGAAAAAGAAAAATAACACCATTTAGAGAAGAAAATAACACCATTTAGAAAAGAAAAAAAAACACCAATAAGAAAAAGAAAATAACACCATTAATGAAAAGAAAAATAACACCATTCAATAATCCTTACATCTCTGTATCATCTTCTTCTCCGCTGCCGGCACCACCACTGTCGGTCCGCCACCGCCTTCGTCGAACACAACCACCCGATAGTAAAATCTCATGGTTCCCAACCGCCGCTGTCTTCTAACCCAACCACCCGCCGTCGTCGAACCCAACCACTGCTGGTCCGCTACCGCCGTCGTCGACCACCACTGCCGGTCCGCTTCCGATTGATGTTTGATTTTCCGATTGATGTTTGATCTTCAGATTGATGTTTGATCTTCAGATTCGTGATGTTTGCAGGGATTCTGTTCTGAATATGGAAGAAGAAAGAGAGAGAAAGAGAGAAATTAGGAACGTATGATAGAGAGAAAACGAAATTGCAGGGATTTTGGATTGAATTGATTTACAAAATGAAGATAAAAAGACACAATTGCCCCTAGATATTTCAATTCAATCCAAATTAATAAAAATATTTGCATTTTGGTCCCTATTGATCTCAACCATTAGATCAAAAGATCTAATGGCTGATATTCTTTCTTACCTTTCTCACACTTTGGGCCTTTTTTACAGGATCCTAACTCTCTCTCTCTCTCTCTCTCTCTCTATATATATATATATATATATATATATATATATATATATATATATATGGGAAGGTTCAAATGAAAACCACTAGTTATTGTGAAAACTCGAAAACTAATTAAAAAAAGCCAAAAAGACATAAAAAAAAATTTTTAATTTTTTTTTGCAATCCAAATTTCGCAGGTTTTTTAATATAAAAAAAAATTTTCAAAAAAAAAAAAAATATTTTTGTGTAGTGCACATGTGTAATACTGCACATATGTATGTGTACTACACAAATTTTTTTTTTTTTGAAAAAAGGTTTTTTTTATATATAAAAACTAGCGATTTTTTATAAAAAATTTGAAAAAAAAAATTTTTTGTGTGTTTTTTAGGCTTTTTTTAGTTAGTTTTCGAGTTTTCATAATAAAAGTGGTTTTCATTTGAACCATCCCCTATATCTATACTACTTTATAAAGCATATAGGAAGGATAGAATGGTCTTTTGCCACTTTACAAGTCTTTAAAGCCCAATGTACAAACCTGTTAAGCACAAGTGTTGAAAACTTGTTTTCCACCTGGTACCCACGCGGATCATATAATGGTTAACTTGACCCGTTTTTAGTTTAATGGATCCAATATAATGTTTCATTCAATCTATCTATCCACAAATTTCGTTTCATCCATCCAGACACTCCACGTTTCTCTACAAACCCTAACCCTAACCTTCATTTCATCCACCGCTCCTCCACCGCTCCTCCACGACTCCTCCATCGTTGACGACATCAGATCCGACACCAGATCCGACACAACATCGATTTCTATGGCTTCTTTCCCGGTGGCTTCAAGATCCAACACTATCTCAAGAGATCCGACACTATTTCAGTAGATCCGACACCAGATCTACTGGTTTGACTGTAGGGTACCTTTATTGTTACCATATCTTATTTATTTTTTTGTTATTTGAATCTTCAATGGGTAATGTTTCAGATCTTCCTTTTGGTTGTGGGTTCGTCAATGATGGTGCTTGTGGGTGGAAGATCTGGCAAGATCTATGGGTTATTTGTAGTAGATCTGTTCTTTGGCAAGATTTCTTGATTTTTTGTTTAAATTTATAGAATTTGACTGTGGTTAACGATGGTTTATTTTTTTTGTTTAATTTTTTTTGTTTATTAACCAGGGTTTATTTTTTTTGTTTAAATTTTTTGTTTATTTACTAGGGTTTATTTGACTGTGGTTTAATTTTTTGGTTACTGGTTTGGATATTTTGTCTGTGATTGTTAGGGAGTTCATTAAAAATTTTTTTTAGTTGGATAAGTCCAAACTAGGGTTATTGGTTTATTTGTAGTAGATCTGTTCTTTGTAAGTAGATTTCTCTGTGGTTAACGAGGGTTTAATTTTTTTGTTTATTAACCAGGGTTTATTTTTTTTGTTTAAATTTTTTGTTTATTTACTAGGATTTATTTGACTGTGGTTTAATTTTTTTGGTTATTGGTTTGGATATTTTGTCTGTGATTGTTAGGGAGTTCATTAAAAATGTTTTTTAGTTGGATAAGTCCAAACTAGGGTTACTGTTTAGTTGTTGAAAAAATTATTTGAATGTTATTTAAATTTTTTATTAATATTTATATTTATTTGAATGTTGTCTATGAGGGACATGGTGGACCGGAGACGTCAAGATTCGTTAACGAGAATCTGTTTGCTAATCTCAATAGTAAGTTCGGTTAAACGGTTTCAAGAATTCGATTCGATTGTGCAAGTGTGAAACTTTATAAAGTATTTGTTTATTTTGGTTCAGGATTTGCGTCTGAGGATCAAGATATGTCTGCGAATGTTATCAAGATATAGCGTCTGTGGGCTTTTTAAAAGGTCTGTTTATCATATAAAAGTTATATGTTGTGTTGGTTAAGAAAATAAAAAGAACTGTGTTTATATGAATTGAATTCCAAGTTTGGCTTTTAAAACGACTTCAAACCTATAAATTTCACATTAATTTCCAGTTTTGAATAGAGCCAAACAATATTTGAAGTCTGATCCTAATATGAATTTCCCAATTGACAATTTTTGAAGCGTCGTTTTTTATAATTTATTATTAAAATAATGCTTAAATTTATATTAACCAATAAGATTAGGAGTGAGAAATTATAAAGTGACCAGTCAAGTAATACCCTGACCAGCTAAATATAGAAGCAGTTTACAGCTGTCAAGTTTTACTGCTGCACGCAAATGGTGTTTTTACTACTAACGAGACTTGCTTTTACATGCAGCCGTAAAGCAAACACCATTCAGAGTTGTTTGCACCATTCAGAGTTGTTTGCACGCAAATGGTGTTTTTACTACTAACGAGCTTGTAATTATTGTTCTGATGGTTGAATTTTGTATTTGTTCTGATGTTTATGTGGGATTTTTATTATTATCTCTCTTATACATTGATTTGCAGCAAGTCACTTTAACTCAGATGAAAGGGGTAACGGAACTCATAAGAGTGGTAGAAATGTCGGGCTTAAAGCGTTTGTCGTTTTTCAGTTGCTGCAGATCGAATCTCCCAAGACTTCAAAATGGGTTGACCCTGATTCTGCAGACAAAGCGTAACCGGTCTGACATTCAAGAGGTAGGGTTTAAATGCACTTATAATATTAGTTCACTTGAATGTGTTTTGATGATAATTTTTAATTGGATTTCCAGGTGTATTACAGTGAAGAGACACATAAGTTTTCAGTGTCAGCAATAGAGGAAAGTGTGAAGTTAGAAGGAAGAATGACCTTTCCTCTTTGGACAGCACTTACATAGTTGATCATGTGTTTTTCTGTGAACGGCTTTATGATCCGATAAGGGATCTCTCAAGCAGGTAGTTTCACCTGTCCATTCTATGTCTAATAATGTAACAAGTCTTTGCAATTTCTGTTGTCTTTTTGCCTTGACATTTAATATTACGAACATCTTTCTGCAGCTGCCTGTTAACATTAAGCTTAGCCCCCCGAAAGAAAACTTTGTCAACGAGGCTGCAATCAGAAAGAGAAAAGGGAGGTCTAAAGAAGGAGAAAGTGATATTGATACGGCCACCAACCAACAGAGTTCTGCTTCACAGAATCGTCTAGCCACGTTGAATATTTTTGCTGGTTGTGGTGGCTTATCTGAGGGTTTACAAAAAGCTGGTAAGTGGTAACTACTTGATTTTTTTCTTTTATTTGCTTTTTTTGGATCTCTACTGACATGTCAGCATGTTTACTTACAAGCGCATCAAAATCCAAATGGGCAATTGAATACGAAGAACCTGCTGGTGATGCATTTTGACTTAATCATCCTGATGCATTTAGACTTAATCATCCTGAAGAAATGGCTGCGAAACTCGACGAAGATGAGATAAAAAATTTGCCTCGACCAGGGCAAGTGGATTTCATCAACGGTGGCCCACCATGCCAGGTACTAATTCTATGTTTTTTTGGATTTCACCAACGGTGGCCCATCATCAACGGTGGCCCATCATCAATGGTGGCCCACCATCAGTTCAATTTACGATCTGTTTATCGTATTTTCAGGTGCTGATTTGGCAAATTTGGTAAACGTGGCGGCTCTCAAGGTGGCAATGGACGGTGCAAAATCGGTAAGAGTCTGGTCAACTGGGTCCACACGAGTCGGTTACGAGATCATGGGAATGTATAAGGGCGCCAATAAATTATTTAAAATTACGTATCTGTTTTGGGTTTGGGGCATTGGTGCTGAGTTTTTTCCTAAAATGGTGTAGTTGGAAAAATTA
Source organism: Helianthus annuus (assembly GCF_002127325.2). Classification (NCBI taxonomy): domain Eukaryota; kingdom Viridiplantae; phylum Streptophyta; class Magnoliopsida; order Asterales; family Asteraceae; genus Helianthus; species Helianthus annuus. Next base: position 64,683,085 of record NC_035433.2, read on the forward strand.
TTTACCTAAATGGGTACTTTGAAAATTATTTATCAAAATGGGTTTTTTTTAAACTAATTTTTTCTCACTCCTAATCTTTTTGGATAAAATAATTTCTTTTCAAAAATATGTTATTTAACATGAGTTAAAGGAAAAGTTATAGTTCAATTAAAAAACAATTCGTGTGACTTTGAAAAAATTATTTGAATGTTATTTAAATTTTTTATTAATATTTATATTTATTTGAATGTTGTCTATGAGGGACATGGTGGACCGGAGACGTCAATGCTAAAATCTTGTCACTTAACTATGGAGACTTCAAGGCTGAGATCAAATCCGTTGATGCTCAAGAATCCCTAAATGGTGGAGTCAGCGTTCTGGTAACTGGATACATGACTGGAATGGATAATATTTATCCGTTTAGTTTAGTGCAACGGTGAATGCAGGCGGTGAACGGTTAAAAAGCCAGAAGCCGAGGTTACCGAAATTCAAAATGTAAGTACAATACATTACTCGAAAGGTTGATGTTGTTCAAGGTCAGCAACAGTTTATATTTACATAATTCTTTATGTCAGTTCAATTTACGATCTGTTTATCGTATTTTCAGGTGCTGATTTGGCAAATTTGGTAAACGTGGCGGCTCTCAAGGTGGCAATGGACGGTGCAAAATCGGTAAGAGTCTGGTCAACTGGGTCCACACGAGTCGGTTACGAGATCATGGGAATGTATAAGGGCGCCGATAAATTATTTAAAATTACGTATCTGTTTTGGGTTTGGGGCATTGGTGCTGAGTTTTTTCCTAAAATGGTGTAGTTGGAAAAATTATTTACCTATATGGGTACTTTGAAAATTATTTATCAAAATGGGTTTTTTTTAAACTAATTTTTTCTCACTCCTAATCTTTTTGGATAAAATAATTTCTTTTCAAAAATATGTTATTTAACATGAGTTCAAGGAAAATTTATAGTTCAATTAAAAAACAATTCGTGTGACTTTGAAAAAATTATTTGAATGTTATTTAAATTTTTTATTAATATTTATATTTATTTGAATGTTGTCTATGAGGGACATGGTGGACCGGAGACGTCAAGATTCGTTAACAAGAATCTGTTTGCTAAAGATTAGTCCCATTTTTTCAAATTGACCATGTTTTTTTTAATCTTAAAATGCATTGCTTTTTTATCTAAAGATTAGTCCCATTTGCTCTGAATATGCAAAAGTACAATAACATTAACCTATATAATATTTTAACTATGAAATTTCAGCCGTGGAGTATAGCTGGAAGTATTACCCCTTTCAAATACCAAATGTTTTAGTTAGAATCCAACTTCAAGTTATAATCCAAAGACTTTTTTGATATTCTTATAAGTCTTTAGTATAGATAATATCTTTTAGTATATCTCAACTTTTTCAGAAACCAAGTAATGTCAGGATATTTTGTTTGACTTTTGTCCTTTTTGTTTTGTTTACTACTTACCGTGTACTTCTTTACATCTACAGCTGTAAAGAACAGAGTTTACTGTTGTCTCTTGCTTGCTTCAGTCTCTATAAGTACTTCATGAAGCTCAACACTCTACAAACCCTCAACTACACTCAACTGACTTACTGCTTTTACATCTACTGTTGTCTGAAAGAGAGCATGCTTGCTTCAGTCTCTACAAATACTTCATCAAGTTCAACACTCTACAAACACTCAACTGAGTCGAATTAAACTTTCAAATTGTAAGTTTATCTCAGTTGAACTAAATCCTACTTTTAAATCTTGCATCAATTAAATCTTCAAAACATCAACCTAACAACTTCTTTTATACTTCGATTTCAGAATATATTGACTCTTTGCATCTGGATCTTGTGTTGTTTCTCGGCTCTCACATCAAGGTTTCACATTTTTTGTCGTCTGTAACAAAATTCTGCCTCTTGCATTGTTGTAAGTTCTTCTAAATTTCTTGGTTTTTTTGTAACTTTTAACTGTGGTTTTTGGATCTGTATTGTTTAACTGCCTCTTTGTTTTTTTTTTTATTAATTAGTGTTTGTTGTTGAATCCAGATGTATTGTTTAACTACCTCTTTGTTTTTTATTTAATTGAAAGGGTTAAAATCCTGTCAAAAGAAATTACAACACTTGTTATATCCTTTTGGGAAAATATCACAGAAATGTAATCAACTTTGTGAACTGTTTTAATTAAATCATTCAAACTTTTTTTGTCTCTCTAAAATAACTAAACTATTATTTAGTGTTTTAATAATGTGTAATTACCAGGTCAACATGTTACCACTTTTTTCTCTAAATTTTTATTTTCTTTTTTGTGCTTATTTGGGTATTATTTAGGGTGGATTTGCTTTATAAAAACAAAATATATCTAAGCCTACCTTCAATCATGTGTATCTTTTAATAAATTAGATAAATCACATTAAACTCTGTATCTACCGCCCTGTAATTTAACAAAAATGTTATATCTTTATAACTTAACTCTCACTCTCGGCATCTTATTCCCATCAATATCTTTATATTATTTATTTAATAATTTATTTCTTTCTTTATTTTGTTTAACTATTATTTTAATATTGAAAATTGATTTCTATTAAATTTATATAAATATTCAATTATCTAATTATTATGCTCAGGTGACGGGTTAATTAATTTTATGATTATGTTTATTTTACGTATCAAACAAAAAATTGGCCCAAGATTACAACGCAAGTATTACATCCCATTCTTACGTCAACTATCATACAACTTAAACACTTCAAATATTAAAGGAACACCACTCCTCCCATTCCAAAACTTGCCTTTTCGTGCGGTTTTTAATCTATAAGAGAGCTGTGAACTACAAATTTTTTTTTTCGTTTGAATTGCTTTGATTGCTCCACCAATAATGCTACCACCATTCTTCTTTAGCTTCCAAACTTTACCAAATGAGGAGCTTCGATGGATGACCAGCATAAACCTGAAATATCAGAATTCAAGCTGATTACATGCGAGTGCCCCTATGCCCTAACTTAACCAGGATCAAAACCTTATATTCTGACATTGGGCTACATGACATAGAAAAAAAACTAAAACTTTGTTATTTCTTTATAACCTAGATAAAAATGGTTACCTTAATATGTTTTTCTAACAACCAAGTGAAAGACCATTAAAAACCATAAAGGCATGACAGCAGCTTAAGGCCCACCCAGATGCAATTAGGCTCTGAAGCAAGCTAAATTTAGACACCAAAGAAATCTGCAGTAGAATCCAATTACGAAATCTGGGTCCTAAAATAGGACTACGACGCAGGTGATGCTTTGCTAAGTTTGACTCATTACCCAACCCGCTCATTACTGGGCTAGCCTTTGGAGTGGAATTGGACCTAGATTTGCAGCCCAATTACTGGTCCAATAACTTGAAATTTCATTTTATGATTTAAAAAATAAGAAAAAAAATTTGTTTAAAACTTATAATGGCTTATCTTATAAATTTTTTAGAATAAAAATGCAATTTTTTAATTGAAAAATCCATGTCATTATTTATTTTTTCCACATCATATTAAAGAATAAAAAAAATTAAAGATACCTGACACATCATCATTGGTAATTCATTATTGTGTGTGGTCATTTATAAGATGTGTTTACTGACATTTATAATTCATTATTGTGTGTGGTCATTTTATACTCATTATTGTGTGCGGTCATTTTATACTCTTTTAGTTAGGTCATTCCCCTTATTTAATGAAAAAAATTGCAAATTTACCCAATATAACCATGCCATTACCAATCAGCAATCAGCAAAATAGAATGAACAAAAGGTCATTCTAAGACCCAACAATCTGTTTCAAATAGTATCACAAAGAGCGTTAACTGTTAGTATCAAAAAGTCATACTCAACTGTTAGCAAAATCGCGGAATCGAAAAGGACTACTAACGAGGAACAGTTGTCTGATGGCTGTCATCTAAAACCAAACAAACCGATTGAACCTGAAATCATAAACGCCGACAGAGAGAATAGAGGATTAATGAAATCAGCACTTGCTTCCATTTCTTTTGGTCAAAAAAATATAAATCCAATAAACATTTGACTTACTTTGATGTTAATTTTTAACATGGTAAGAAAATTGATCTTTATATCCAATAAAAATTGTATGTTTAAGTTTACACAATCCTTTTTTTATATTTAATCAAACTATTTTTATTTGCTTTAAAATTGATCTTTATATACAATCAAAATTGTATTTTTCAGTTTATAAATCACTCCAAACAAATATCAATTGAGAGGTATGGGTGGTGGTTATCCAATTCCTATTGAACCACAAGGATCAACAAACCCACCTCCGGTGTCAAACCCACCTCCGGTGTCAAACCCACCTCCGGTGTCAAACCCACCTCCGGTGGCAAACCCTCATCCGGTGACAAACCTTGAACACGATGATCCATTTGGTTGGACGGATGAAGAGTTGAATTGGGCGTATGACTATACATTCGCTCAACTACAATTTGGTGGACTACAAATTGAGGAGGGGCATCATCGTCCGGTGGCAAATACTCCTATACTGCCTATGCATCCTCCACCTTCAAACCCCCCTTATGTGGAAAACCACAGTCAAACACAAGAACTACCGAGCTGGGCTGAAGGGTACGAAACTGACCCTGGGGCGGTTTACGAACCACCATTGGATGAAGAAATGGTTTGGGAACCTTAGAACAACTTTTACATTTCCTGTAGTTTTTTTTTTCTCGAATTAGTTTGAATCTTAATTATGTAAGTTTTAATTATGTATTACTTTAAATTTAAATTTGTTGTTGTTTAATTTTAATCATGTTTTAGTTTAAATTTAAGTTTCTGGAATTTTTATTTTTTTAGTTAACTAACATTAAACACTTAATAGGATATGTCTGATCATTTTTCCGTTGAAGAATTTTCATCATTGACAAATGATAGAGCATGGTATAATATAATCTTTGTTAAGGTGGAGTTTATTTGGCATGACGTGGATGAAAAGAGATTAGTGGTTATTTTTCTTGATCAACACGTAAGAACATTATTTTAATTTACTTTGTGTTATACGAGTAAGCGTTTTTCCACCACTAAATTTCTTTTCTTTTTAGAGACAAAAAATTGTTGCGTTCGTACCACAACATTTGATACACATATATAACGACGCGGCATTGATGGGTGGTTTTTTTTCCTTAAATCATTTCCAAATTGAGAATCTCAAATATCATGAGTACCCAAAGTACCAGAATTACGTGTTAGTTTGGTCCGAGAAAAAAATTGTCATCAACGAATATACAAAGCTTTCTTCACTTATGCTTACGATTCCAAGGGGTGCTATTTTATATCCATTGGTCCCTTCCATTATAGAATTGAAGCATGACAGGAGACCTCAAAAAATTATTGTTGGTACATATCCGACACTCTATCTATATTTTTTTATTAAATATATAAAAGTTTATATATGTATGTATAATATAGTGTATACGATTTGGCTGATTTTGTTATAGATGTGGTTGGGAGAATAATAGAAGGCAAACGTGATCAATGTTGTTTTGAACTTTCTCTTCGAGATAAGACGTAAGTTATTATTTATTATTAACATATTACAAACATAATATTTACATTATATGTAAGAAAATATTATTATTAGCAGAAGTTTAATCCAAAATCGTAATATACAGTGGTCACACAATACAAATGTTTTTGTCCGCCCTGAAGCCTTCCGATGTTATACATACCATTCGAGCCGTGCAACAAAAGTCTATCATATATGTATCGCGTGTCAAGTTGGTTTATCTACCAGATAGTATGTTATGATTTACACATCAACATTCTAAAAATTAGTTAGATTTAATGGCTCATGTAATTTAATAAAAGTTATATTTTATTTGTTATTTCAGTTAATATTTTGAAGTCTACGGAGTTGATACGATTACGTATGAACCAGATATGGTCGAAGCACGGGATATTTAAATTATGGATCGTTATCCAAGTTTGTGTTTAAGTTAGAAACATTTGGTGTTGTTATATGTTTAGTTGTTGAATATTAAAGTCTCTCTTAATGTTTCTTGTTTTGCTTTTTTTTCCCCTCATATTGAAGTAATTGTAGAAGTATATTTTACTTTGTCTAATCTTATAATATGATATTACAAGTATGTTATATTACTTGCTTGACACCTATTTTTCACCTAACTATAATCTTCTTAGATTGGACAACTAAATAATCATTGTCTATGTTAAACGAAGGTATAACCATGGCTGACCTTCCTGTTCATACAATCGTGTTTGAGATATTAACGAGGGTGCCAGCGAAGGATGTAGGTCGTTCTAAGAGTGTATGTAAGCAATGGTACGCGTTACTGTCAACACAAGATTTCGTAAGGATACATTGTTCTCGCTCATTAGTTTCATCTAACCAGAGAGTTCTACTAATTGACGACCTAACATGCTCTGTTCATCCGATCATCTTTCAATCCAATGACTATGGGCCAAGCTCCATAGTTACATTTCCATTCCATCACCATAATAATGATGTCTCAATACTTTCACATTTGAACGGATTGTTGTGTGTTTGCTTGAATCATACATACGAGCTGCTTCTTTGGAATCCAACAACTACTGCTTTCAAGCATTTGTCAACCCCTGATTCTCATGGATTCTATATAAATAACCTTGATGCCATTGGTTTGTACGTTGACGCTGACGATGATTACAAGGTCTTGCATATAACGCGTAGGAGTGGTGTACTTGGTGTCTATGTTTATTCTAGGGAAGTAGACTCTTGGAGAAATATTCCTTTCATAACAAGACAAGAGTACCTAAGCCCTCATTTCAATTGGTCAGCTGGCACATTTTGTGGTGGTACTCTATATTTCACTGTTTGCGAATGTTGGGTTGGAGGTACGAATATGGTGATTTGTTTTGATGTTAATTCGGAGCAGTTCAAGGAGATAAGCTTTCCACCCGTTCCTTCTACAGGAATGGTTCAAGGTGTTTTAGTGAATGTAAAAAATGAGCTTCACATGTTTGCTAGCACTGGCATGTTTGAGATGACAATTGACCTATGGACGCTACAAGGGGATTACTGGATTAAGGTCTTATCATGTCCTCCGATCCCCCCGATATCATTGTCATTGTGGTGCGATATAACACATTATGTGACAAATGGTAATTGGCTTGTGATGACTAAATTAGGGAAGTTGTTTACAATTGAAATGGATATGAAGCCCTTCGAATGTTTTTATCCCGTTACTTGGTTTCGAGGTTTTAAGGGTGCGGTGTTTGTGGAGACCATTGTTTCACCAAGTATTTAGTTTGGCTTTCACTTAATGTTATCATTATGTATGTCAATATTTTAAGGATTTGTGTTTTTTTTTCTCTAAGTCATGATATTCGGCTTAAGTCATGTATTTTAATGTTATCATTATGTATTTCAATGTTATCATTCAGTTTGTTTTTCTCTAAGTCATGTGTTTGAATGTTGTAATGATTTGAGAATTTCATCATCTATGATAATTCTCTTTTATTTAATTTGCAAGGTATTTGTCACTTTGTCAATTTACAATGACTAATGGACAACCAAACCATCGTAATCATGCTTCTAGCTCGAGCGGATCTACTAAAGCTGAAAAACGAAAAGAGTATCACAAAAGATACTATGCTGCACGCAAAGAAAATAACAAAGTATCTAAATTTGGGAGTGGTGATGGCTCCCAAAGTGCTTCATCAATATCTTTAATGAGTAATAGGTCAACAGAAAGGACGCCGTTAAGAAGTTTACAAAGTAATATTACTCAATTTACACAAACAACAAATGAGAACGCCTTAAGTGTTTCTACTATAAAACGCAAGGAGTACAATAAAGGATGTTCTAATACACGAAACGATAATGGAATGCGTATTTCAAATGGCAGTCAAGTCAACCAAACCCCGATAGATGATGTTACGCCGACAACCACATTCCCATCTGTAATTGACGAAGCTAGGCATAGAACATCACGAGGTTTCTATTTATTTAACAATGATTTCTTTTTTTTTTCGAACTCGACATCTTTTACAACCTTCATTACTTAATACACCAATTTTTTAGGTTTTCGAATTCATCCGCGTACTTTATTACCCCAATTTGCTGAAGTAATTGATCAACCTTCCTTCCAAGATGAGAGCGTGCAAGATGATCCTTATAATTTTGTTTACAATGGTGTACCTGGAGAGCATCGTGTTTTAAAGGAACAAGGTGCATGTCCTAATTGTGGAGCAAAACGATTTCAATATGAATTTGATACCTTTTGTTGTATGAGTGGGAAAACTGTGTTAGCAAACTTAGAAATTCCAGAGGAATTGTACCGACTTTTCACGTCTCAAGATGAAATTGGAGATATGTTTAGGCAAAACATTCGTGCTTATAACACCAATTTTTCTTTTGCCTCAATGGGTGTGACATTGGATGATACATTGAACAATATGAGAGACGGCGTATATACTTTTCGTGCACATAAAGGAATATATCACAGAATCGACCAATTAGTTCCGAGGGATGGGACCCCTAGGTACTTGCAGTTGTATTTTTACGATCCTGATACTGAGTTAGATCACAGACTCTGATGGCCAAATCTTGATCGGCGTATTACTCAGATTTTAACACGTGTTCTTTCTACAAACCCATATGTCGATACATTTAGAAGACTTGCGGAACTAGGACCTCTGGACAACTATAGAGTCACTTTGAATACTTCGGTTGAACTTGACCAAAGGGTGTACAACCGACCAACGACATCGGAGGTATATATAATATTATATTAATTGCAATTATTTAATTGTATTGCTTATTTTACTTACTTATAGTTCACAATTATATAGGTTGCTGGTATTTGGGTTGAAGGTAATGACAATATCACTTCATATAAACGAAGTATTGTTGTGTACGGTAGGTCTGAATATAGTCAAACTATTCAGCCGTACTTCAGCTGTTACGATCCATTGTCGTATCCTCTATTTTTTCCTAATGGTGAGTCGGGTTGGCATGGTAACATACCACGTCAAGGAGTATCAATCAATGAGGTTCGCAACAATGACAACATCGAAGGAGAAATGGAAGGTACCAACAATTTGTTATCCTTTTTTAAGTGAAGATCATAAAAATCAATGATACGTTTTATTTTTATTAACTGTTTGTTTTTAATACATCTTCATCGTTCAGAGGCAAACACACGAAGTGGTAGAACAACCGTGGCTATGCGAGAGTACTACTGTTACAAGTTCCAGATTCGATCTAACGATAATCTGCTTTTGTTCGGTGGTAGGCTGCTACAGCAGTTTGTGGTTGATGTTTACATCAAAATTGAGACGTCACGCTTAGAATTTTGTGAGAGAAACCAGGCTAAGATTCGGGCCGAATTGTACCAAGGTATTGTGGATTGCGTCAATACTGGTGAGGTTCATGCAAACAGAGTCGGGAAAAGAATTGTGTTGCCTGCATCTTTCATCGGGGGGCCTCGCGACATGCGTCGTTGGTTTCTAGACGCGATGACGTTAGTTCAAGATGACGGCAAGCCTGATGTATTCCTTACAATGACATGTAATCCTAAGTGGCCTGAGATATGTGATAACTTACATGTTGGTCAAACTGCTACAGATCGTCCAGACCTTGTTTCAAGAGTGTTCCGGGCTAAATTAGAAGATCTTAAGGATCAACTCTTCAAGAAACATGTCCTCGGGGAAGTTAAGGCATACGTCTATGTCATTGAATTTCAAAAGCGGGGTTTGCCGCACGCACATTTTCTCCTAATCATGTACCCGCAACACAAGATCAATAACGTGGACCATTATGATAAGGTTGTGTGTGCTGAAATTCCTAACAAACTAACACATCCCAGATTGCATGAGATGGTTGTCAAGCACATGATTCACGGTCCTTGCGGCAATTTACGATCAAGCAGTCCTTGTATGCAGGGTGATCCTAAAATTTGTCGTTTTCACTATCCTAGACAATTTAACGAACAGATGACACAAGGAGAAGATTCGTATCCGTTGTATCGAAGGAGAGACACCGGGATAGAAGTGGACCTACGAGGACAAACACTTGATAACAGATGGGTGGTCCCATATAACCCAAGGCTTTTGATGATGTTTAACTGCCACATGAATGTTGAAGTTTGCTCAAGTATAAAATCTGTGAAATATCTTTTCAAATATGTTTATAAAGGACATGACAAACAGGTTATTCAAGTCGATCAAAGTGAGCCAGGGGTTGTTATTAATGAGATAAAAAGATTTCAAGATGCACGCTACATATCGCCCCCAGAGGCTATGTGGCTCATTTTTTCCTTCTCTCTTTCTCAAATCTTTCCTGCTGTTCTAGCCTTACAACTTCATCTCCCAAATAATCAGATGGTTAGATTTAGAGATGATGAGTTGATGCCTAATATTGTTGATAGGGAAAGGGATAAGAGAACCATGCTAACAACATTTTTTGAGATAAATAGAAACGATGAAACAGCAAGGGTACATTTGTATAAAGATTTTCCAAAACACTTTACGTGGAATGGAAGCACACGCCGTTGGAGTCGTCGTTTCGGTAAAAAACAAAGAGGTCGTATCGTTTCCGCTAATCCAGCCGAAGGAGAAAGGTACTACTTACGCCTACTTTTGTCAAATGTCAGAGGGCCTACTTCTTTTGAACATCTTTGCACAGTTAATGGTCAACAGTGTGCGACATTTTGGAAAGCAGCTCTTGAGTTAGGCTTAATAGAAGACGATGAATATCTATCACAATGTCTCGAAGAAGCCTCTACGTTTCAGTTTCCCAATGCTCTTAGAAGGTGATTTGCGACCATAATGATTTTTTGCCAACCTGGAGATATTCGAAAGTTATGGAATGACCACTTTGATTCATTGTCTGAAGATCATCGGTTACACTGTCAAAGTATAGAACGAGTTCAAAATATGGTTCTTACCGAAATTAGTGTCTTGGTACAATCCATGGGTAAAAATTTCAATGAGTTCGACCTTCCTAAGATAACAGACGATGTTAACTTACAAGATGCAGGTTATCGTGAGTTACAAGAAGAGTATGGGATTGTTTTGGAACCTGAACACTTGAGTGCCAAAGATTCACTTAATTCGGACCAAAAAAACGTGTTTGATGAGATAATGATGCATGTTGATAATGATCTTCCAGGCGTGTTCTTTATTGATGGTCCAGGTGGAACTGGAAAAACATTTTTGTACATTGCCTTGCTAACTGAAATTCGGTCACGTGGTCTTATTGCCCTCGCAACAGCTTCATCAGGTGCAGCAGCTAATAATATGCCAGGAGGTAGAACGGCTCACTCGAGATTCAAGATTCCTCTTAATCTTGAAAATAATTCAATGTGCAATATCAAAAAACAGAGTGGGGCCGCTAAACTGATTCGGTCTGCCAAAATAATCATATGGGATGAAGCATCGATGGCTAAACGACAGGCGATAGAGGCAGTCGATCGTACATTCCAAGACATTATAGGTATTAGTCTCCCATTTGGTGGAAAGATAATGGTTATGGGAGGTGACTTCAGACAAGTGTTGCCGGTTATTAAACGTGGCACTCGAGCACAGATTGTAGACTCCAGCGTACGAATGTCACCTCTTTGGTCTTTGACTAAGAAGATGCGGTTGACCATAAATATGAGAGCGCTAAAAGATCCATGGTTTTCTAAATTTCTTTTAAGAGTCGGCGATGGAACTGAAGAACCAATCGAAGGAAACTATATCCGCATACCCGATGACATGACAATTCAGTGCAACAACAGAGAAAACGCTATAAAAGAATTGATCCATGCCATCTTTCCATCAATTGAAGATAATGTATATTCTTCAGATTATATAATCTCTAGAGCAATATTGTCCACTAAAAATGATAGTGTTGACGAGATTAATAATCAAATGATTGAAATTTTTCAAGGGGAGGAAAAAGTTTATTACAGTTTTGATGAAGCTGAAGACGATCAGCGCAACTTCTATCCGGTCGAGTTTTTAAACTCGCTAAATGTTAGTGGTTTGCCGCCTCATAAGCTTCGTTTAAAAATTGGATGCCCAATAATATTGTTACGTAATATCGATCCATCACATGGCCTGTGTAATGGCACGCGATTGATATGTAAGGGTTTCATGCGAAATGTTATTGATGCGGAAATTGCAGTCGGTCAACATGCCGGCAAAAGAGTTTTTTTGCCAAGAATCCCTCTAACCCTTTCTGAAGATGACATGTTCCCATTCAAGCTGAAAAGAAAACAATTTCCAATTCGACTTAGCTTTTCCATGACGATTAATAAAGCTCAAGGTCAAACAATTCCGAACGTTGGTATTTATCTTCCGGATTCTGTATTTTCACATGGACAACTTTATGTCGCGTTATCAAGAGGGATTTCAAGACAAAGTACGAAGGTGTTGGTACATCTCGCCAAAGAATTCAAACAAAGCGGAGTTTACACATCAAATGTTGTCTACCAGGAAGTGTTGCGTGATTAATTAATCGCATCCGAATAAAAAAGAAGGTAAGTTAGTAGATTTTGTGCCTTATTTGCTTCCAGAAATTACCTTTTAATTACTATTTTAAACCACCTGTAGGCGTCTAACATTTTTTTATGTGTCGAAATCTGGTACAGTAGAGGAGAAGGTACAAGAAAGTCATAAGCGAACGGATGTATTGGTAAAACAGGAAGAGATACAAGACTCCCCGCATGGTGTTTTTATTGTTTTGTCCAGCTACTTGACTGTTTTGAACTCTTCTTGTTTTTAATTACATCTACTTCCTTGTTTTGTACTATTCTTGTAGAAGATCACCAAATAATCGACAAACTAACAGAAAAACCAATGCCATTGTATCACGAATAAGAAAACTAACTTAAGTACTATACAATATTTCATGAGACGACGGATAAACTAACGGTAAACAATTATACTATTGTTAATTTCCACTCCCGCCGCATCGCGCGGGTAAGTGACTAGTATATATATATATATATATATATATATATATATATATATATATAAAATCTATAATACTATATAAAGGAAATGTGATGTACATAAATGTAAATTTACATCGCGTCCAACTCTTAAAGCAATATATACAACTAATGAATGCTTGTTTTGTGAGGGTAAATTCGTAAGGAGGTCAAGATTTTAAGACACTGGAAGGGTATAATAGTAAATTCTGTCTACACCCATACTCACAAACACAAAATCCTTTCCATCCCTGCCCTTGAAGAAACCTAATCGCTTCCCAACTAAAGACACGCCACTTCATCTTCCCTACTAGTTAAACCCTTTATGAAGCCCATTAAACACACAACAACCAAACCACCAATTTTCATAAACAATCTCACGGGAGGGACAATCGTGACCCCTCTCATTCTCTTCCAGTACACACGCTTCCACATCTTAAGAGAACACTATATTTTCATAAATTCCCCCAATCTCTAAATTAGGGTTTTCTGGTTCCTAAATCATCACCAACAATCATCCCAAAAATTCTGATTATCGTGTCATCATTAAATACAATAGTTCTAAGAAGTTTAGATGGAGAATCATCCGATACTCTTCTCTGGCTTCATCTTCTCTTCTCTGCGATTCTGGGCTCCTGGTGCTGATATAAATGGTTTTTAAGGAAACTTGTTTCTTTAATCCGGCTGAGTGTAGCGAATCTTCCATAAGAATAAAACAGAGAGAAATCTGCCGCAGTTTGTTTGGTGGTCGACTGGTCCAAATCCATTTGCTCTCTCGATTCTCTTCTCTCTCCATCGTGCGTTATTCGGGATATCTATCTAGTGAGCACTTTGTTTGCCGATTTTTATTTTAATTTGTTTATCGTAATTGATGTTGATTGTTGTTTGCAGGAATCCTATAGCGCTATATATATCAAGGAGAGGCTAGATCGAAGCTAATGATAAGTCTAACACAAAACTTATAACCCCAAGTTTAAAGTATAAAGTAACAAGTATGCATGCATGTATAAGGAATGTTTGTGCATCTAAGAATAAAGTTTAAGTGTAAGCTTTCATAGATTAACATGTTACACCCCAAAAGGTGGTAAACAAAAAGGGGGTTCAAGTATACTCACGGTTTTGCAAGCTTCCACTTGTTAATCCGTGAGAGAGTTGTTGTTATGGGAGGTTGGAACACCAAGTCCTTCTACACGAAGAAACAAAGGTGTATGAGTATTGGAGGATAACGAAAGATTAAGGATTCGGAATCAAAAGAATATGGAAAGTAAATATATGAGAAATTAACCATCTAGCTCATAATACTCATCTTTGACACTATGAAACCCATAGGGGTTTGAATGTTTTCATGGGTTAAAGTACCCATTAGAATCGTGACGAGTAATATGTTCTTAGATGGTGTAACCAATTATTTTGACAAATAACCATTAGGTTATCATCAAGAGTTATGTCACCATAAGTATTATATATTCTATATAATATATATTTATAAGTTCTAGTCCTAACAATATGCCAAAAAAGAATGAATTCTCCATTAACTGTTGTGCAATATTTATATTCAAAAGGTAAATAATAAATTACACTAATTTCGGAGAGAATATCTCCTTTTACAAAAATACTGCAGCTAATTGGTCAACATATATTGAATGTTGATTTAGCCATTTACTCGGCTGTCACCCCCTTCAAGCGAACGGGTAGCGGTCCGACACGAAGCTTGGTACGGAAGCGTTCAAAAAGAGGTCTCGGTAAGCTTTTTGTGAATATGTCGGCTCCCTGGAGCGTGGTAGGAACGAATTTTGTGTGTAAACGACCTGCGGAGACCAGCTCTCGAATGAAGTGATAGCCTATATCAATATGTTTTGCTCGCTTATGTGATACGAGATTCTGACTAAGAAATAAGGCACTCTTGTTATCACACAAGAGAGTTGGTCGATCTGGTGGTAGTGCATGGAGCTCACGGAGAAGGTGAGTTAACCATATGATTTCGGATGCGGTGTACGCCATGGCCCTATATTTGGATTCACAACTTGAGCGGGCGACAGTTGGTTGTTTCTTCACGCTCCAAGAGACTAAATTTCCTCCCAAATAAATGGAATAACCATAAGTTGATCGTCTTGTTTCAATGCACCGTGCCCAATCGGCATCGGAATAGCCGACTAGTGTGGTTTTGATGGGGCGGTCAAAGTTAAGACCACATGACAGTGTGCCTTTAACATAACGAAGAATGCGTTTAACGAGCTGAAAATGGGCGGTTGTTGGATTTTGTAGGAATTGGCTAGCTTGGTTAACTGCATATGAAAGGTCCGGCCGGGTGATGGTGAGGTATTGGAGAGCCCCAACTAAGGAACGATAGAATGTGGGATCATGGAACGGCATTCCAGAAGTGGTGAAGGTGTCGGTGGTGGTAAGAGGTGTCGTGACGGGTTTTGCATCAAGAAGACCCACTCAAGAGAGAATGTCATAGGCATATTTTGCTTGGCTAAGAAAAAGGCCGGAGGTGTTTGAAATGACCTCGAGACCTAGAAAATAGTTTAAGGTGCCCAAATCCTTGATCTTGAACTCTTTGTGCAGACAATCAGTGAAGTTTGCAATAGTGGTTTGATTATTACCGGTAAGAATTATATCATCTACATAAACGAGTAGATATATTAACTCGGTATCGGTTTTGTACACAAAGAGGGATGGGTCGGCTCGACTACATCAAAAACCAAGGTCAATAAAAAAAGCACTCAACCGTTGAAACCAAGCACGCGGTGCTTGTTTGAGTCCGTATAATGCACGCTTGAGACGACATACATGATTCGGGAGTTTGGAATCAACAAAACCCGGCGGTTGCTCCATGTAGACGGTTTCTGTTAGGTGACCGTTTAAGAATGCGTTGTTGACATCTAGCTGGCGAAGTTGCCAATTGTATATTGTGGCAAGACTAAGAACCACACGAATTGTAGATGCCTTAACGACTGGACTAAATGTGTGTGAAAAATCTAAGCCGGGAATTTGAGTAAAACCTGGAGCAACTAAGCGGGCTTTGTAACGTTCAAGAGAGTTGTCGGCTTTATATTTAATCCGGTATATCCATTTCGAGCCGACCACATTGGAGTAATTGGGGCGTGGTACTAGATCCCATGTGTTGTTGTTGCGAAGTGCATCTAGCTCATCGTTCATAGCCATGACCTTATCTTTATTTTTTGATGTGGTTTTAATGCCTTTGGGAATGTGAGTAGTAAAAAGAGCGTGATAAAGTTGTTTGGAAGAAAAATCTGTTAAATCGGCAAAGTGTTTGGGTTTGTAAATTCCCTATTTAGACCTTGTGTTCATTTGATGGGTTGATGTAGTTGGTTGAGTATGGGAATGCGTAGGATTGGTTTCACTGAAAGAACTAGGTGGGTTAGGGAGGTTGGTAGAGGTAGTAGACTGTGATGGGGTTGGAATGTTTATTGGGTTAGGAGGAATAAGGTTGGGGTGGGGCTGAATTTGTGACGTGTGGGGTTGTGGAGAGTGGGCTTGTGGGAAGTGGTGGGGTGGCATGTAATCTGTGCAAATTTGGCAGGGGGAAGCTGAAGTGTTTGGAGATGAGGGATTTAAGGAAGGGTGATTGGTTGGTGTAGGGGGGCATGGAGATGGGATTGCGTCATCAAAATTTGAGAATAGTAATTTGTCTTCATCAACAGCAGGTACGACACTGGTAAAGGGAAAGGTTTCTTCATCGAATTTCGCATGACGGGTCATGTAAACTCGTGAGGTGGTCGGGTCGAGGCAACAATAACCTTTGTATTTGGGGCTATAGCCTATAAAAATACAAGGTGCACTTCGAGGAGAAAGTTTATTTTGGGTGTAATCACGAAGGTAAGGGAATACCCGGCAACCGAAAACTCGAAAGGTGGAATATGATGGTGGTTGGTTAAAGAGGAGCTCGAATGGGGATTTGTTGTTGAGAAGTGGTGTCGGAATGCGATTGATAATGAAGACGGCTGAAGTAAAAGCATCAATCCATAACTTACCCAGTGCATGAGCATTAAACATCATAGCTAACCCGGTTTCGGTTATGTGACAATGTTTTCGTTCGGCCCGTACGTTTTGTTGGGGTGTGTGGGGACATGATAGTCTATGAAGGATGCCGTGTTGTTGAAAAATATTTTGAACTCTATTATTTGTGAATTCGGTACCCCCATCACTTTGGAACACTTTAACGGAACATGTAAATTGATTTTGAACAAACGTTAAAAAGGTAACGAGTATATTGTAGAAGTCCGATTTAAATTTTAATGGATAAAACCATGTGAACCGTGAGTAATCATCTACAAATATAACGTAATATAAATATCCATCCGTAGAGGGAATTGGTGCGCAACCCCAAAGATCACAATGAATCAAATCCAACACATGGGAGGATCGTTTCTCATTATCAAGAAATGGTAAACGATGAGCTTTAGAAAGTTCACAAGAAGAGCATAGACCCGGTTTGGGTAATAAAGAAGTAACAAACACATGACCAAGTTTATTTAAAATTGAAATAACATCAAACGAGACATGGCCTAAGCGACTATGCCATTTATGAAATGAAGCACGAAGATGAGGAGCAGCAAGGGCGGCAACGAGAGACTTGTGGCTTTGAGAGAGAACATAGAATCCATTTTCACACGTGCCTCTAGCGAGGACCATTCCCGTTTTTCGATCCTGAATGTGAAAAAAATGATTAGAAAACAAGACATCAACAGGTGAATCATTCGTTAATCTACTCTATTGATGGATAACAGATTTTTTGTAAGATTAGGAACAACAAGCACATTATGTAACGGTAAATTATTTAGTTTGGTTGGACCGATTTTTGTAACGAGTAGAGATTGCCCATTACCAAAGGTTACGTGCGTGTTACCCGAATCGACATGTGAGTCATCAAGCCCATCTATGGAACGAAGCATGTGGGCGGTGGCGTTGGAGTCGGCGGTCCGATCTGGAGTTACTGCACATTGGGCATGGAAGGCTTGAGATAGGTTGGTATCAAGAGTTGTGGGCCGTTGGGCGTAATTAGCTAGATCAGGACAGGAACTCGCATAAAGGCCATCCTTTCTGCACAATTGGTAGTGACATGGTATTCGGTTACTGTTGAAACGACCACGACCATGTGACGAGCCATGAGAACGACCTCGGTTGGAACAGTTTGATTGGGAGGTTAAACGGTTTGTGTGTGCAGAGAAGGATGCCTGCGGTGTGGATTGGGTATTTAGAGTTCGGAGAAATATTTCGTGATTTCTGTTTGATCAAGGAGATCACGAAAAGGTGGAGATGGATGAACCATACGCTGAGCAGTGGAAAACGTTTCAAAGGAGGAACCAAGTCCGTAAAGGAACCAGTGCCTTTTGTCTTCATCAGAGACGATATGCCCGATTGCTGCCGACTGATCGCATAAGAGCTTAAACTTCCGACCGTAATCAGACACGGTGGAGGTACCCTTTTGCAATTGGCAAAGAGAGTCATGAAGGGTGTGCACTCTTTCGACGGACTTGTGACTATAGGCATGTTCGAAGGTATGCCAAACTTCATAGGCAGAAGCATGACCTAGAGCCTCGGCCATGGCTTCTTCAATGAGCGTTGAATGAAGAAGAAGAATCACACGCTGATCTGCCTCTTTCCAGGTTACGTAGTCCGGATTTGGGGTGGCTTTGCCATCGGTGCTGATGGTGGCCGATGGGGCTGTGGAGGATCCATCAATATGATGGAGAAGATTAAGATATGAGAGCATAGGATGCACTTGATTCTTCCTCAGAAGGTAATTTGTGGATGATAAACGTATAGTAATGAGATGGAGAAGGGTGTGAAGGGGAGGGGTGGGAGTTGCATCTGAGGATGAGGAAGGAAGTGTGGTAGGGCCAGCCATAGATGTGGAAGAAGAAAGGGAGGAAGTGTGTCTTTGGATCTAGGCTGATACCATAACAGTATGCCAAAAAAGAATGAATTCTCCATTAACTGTTGTGCAATATTTATATACAAAAGGTAAATAATCAATTACACTAATTTCGGAGAGAATATCTCCTTTTACAAAAATACTGCAGCTAATTGGTCAACATATATTGAATGTTGATTTAGCCATTTACTCGGCTGTCAAGTTCATTATTATACAAGAATGTCATAGAAGTCATGCATGAGGTAGGAAGATAAATCTTCCATTTAGGAACCTCTTTAGTTGTCACCAATAAACAAGTTGTCATAAGAAAACAAGGATGGTCGTGAACATACATTAGGAAATGGAAATACATGCTATCTAACTTAGAAAACATCAAGTGATGTGTGGATTTGTAGTTAGGATAGCCCAAACTATCCAAATAATCACACAACTTCAAGTGTAGGACTTGTTCATCACTTGTAGGTTAAAACCTTATCAAAATAGAATGTTTGTTAGGATTAAACCTCTGGATTTACATGTCACAACCTTGTTTTTAAGCTCACATAATCATGGTCTTGATTAGTGGCATAACGACATAGGAATGTGTTCAGAAATCTCAATTTAAAGTATATTAAACAAGTGTTTATACAAAATCAGAAAGTTTATTGCACTTTGGAGCCTTTTATGGTGATGTTCCAGCCTTAGTTTTTCATGGAAAACCTGTGGAAACATAGCTAAGGTTGTTCCAAGTGCTAAAGAAGAAGAATCATGGAAAAAGATGGAAGAATGATGAAGTTATGCTCACTTTTGTGAGTTGTAGCGAATCTGCCTTTGCTACTGATTTCAGCTGCGTTTTTTAGTGTTTGAGAGTGAGTTTAGTGAGTTTGCAAAGTGAAAAATGTGTGGAGGAGGCTTGGGTTTTATAGGGGATGAATTAGGGTTGATTAGGTGGGCATTAAGTGAAGAAAACACAAGAAACAAGCACATTTCTGACCAATAGTTGAAGCTGATCTCGTGTTCTGTGGATTCGGGGTCCTCGCGGGGCGCGAACCACCAAAGGGGCCGAGTCGCGGCCGGTGAGAGTCGTGGTTGCTGGGAATTAAGTGTCACTTGTTGTCATAATTAGTCCCTTGAGTTTGTTTTTGATGGATTAATGTATTTTAAGGGTAAATCATGATATATAAGCATATTATAAGGGTTTGTTAAGTATGAATAACATAAAACAAGTATGATTAAGTATATGTATGTCGTAAATAAGTATCATATGCATCCAAAAGACGTATGCTTCACGTATATCACGAAGTTGCAAGTATAACACATAGTTTTCAAGAATTACGAATAATGTATCAATTGTTTCGCGAATTTAAATGTATGAACAAGTATGAATATATGTATAACACGAAATTTAAGAAATACAAATTTTATTTATGATCCAAGTCTCGGATTTTACAACGATTACAACGAAAAGACGATTACAAGAATACAAGTCTTCCAAAAATAGAAATGCAAACAAGGTTTTGTAATTATGGAAAAGAAGAAGAAGCAGGGCGTTACACTCTTAACCTTTGAAAGAGGGCTAATCCAAAAGGAGAAGCTCCAGGAAACTGGAAAAGTGTCTGATGACTATGTCTTTGGCAACACATCACTTTGAGTCAAGATGAATCATCATCTGGAACAGTTATTGATTAGGGTTATGATCATTTTAATGACATATCCACTAGGATAAATTCTGATCAATACTCTAAAGTTTGCTTTTACAGCAAATGGTGACGGTCAAAGTCCTGATAACCTATCTTTTGTTCTTGATGATCTAC
Source organism: Helianthus annuus (assembly GCF_002127325.2). NCBI lineage: Eukaryota > Viridiplantae > Streptophyta > Magnoliopsida > Asterales > Asteraceae > Helianthus > Helianthus annuus. The sequence continues at coordinate 64,703,718 of NC_035433.2, forward strand.
AAGATATTTTTCCCATTGACTTAGAGGAGATGGACATTTTGTACCAGGTGGCATTACTCAGTATCAGAGTAAACAATTTCTATAAGAAAACTGGAAGGAAGTATCCAGGACTTAATGGTAGGTCAAGGGCGGGGTTGGATAAATCAAAGATAAAATGTTTTAAGTGCAATAGACCAGGTCACTTTACTAGGGAGTGTAGAAGTCAAACAAACAATCTTGCACCATTGATAACCTATCCAAATCGAAGACCTCAATCTAGCAACCAACGACGCTTTTATCAAAATTCCCAAAATACCCTTGGACCAAATGTACAAAACACAACACATTTTTCTCATTCCTTAAGTCATGTCCTTGTGTAATATGTTTAAGCATCTGTTCCTCAAGTCCAATGTGTTCAAGTATGTGTTGCACAAGTTCAAGCACCTCCAGCTACTCCGGCCCATGTACCTGCAGAGGCCAAACAACAAAGTTTCTTCACACAAGACTTTGTTGATTGGAGTAGTTTGCCTGAGGACTTAACAGATGAAAATTTTGCTCTTATAGCAAAAACTACTATTTGAGTTTTTGTTTTAGAGCACTTGAGTCTATTGCAGGAGAAGTTGGTCCTGAAGAAGATATGACTAAAAAGGTTAATAAAATAAAATTACAACCAATCGGGTCATCGATTACATCTAGATTTGTTCATACTACATTTCACTATTAAAGATAAGTAGTAGATTTATAACCTGTAGTAGAGTGACGTTATGAGTGAACTTAGCCCATTGTTCCATGTATCTAAAAAATGAAAGGAAGTCCCATTTTTTGATTATTGCATTTCATGAAGTTTATGTTTAAGCTTTTCATACAATAATAATGCCATATCCATTACCTAACGTATATACCTAATTAACCTCATCAATCACCAAGCATATGTATTGATAAGGTTAGAACGTGAACTTACCTCGACTAGGGTTGCAAACGAACCGAACAAACACTAACAAGACCTTATTTATGTTCATTTGCTAAGGAAATGGAAATAATGGTGTTCACGAAGTGTTTATGAATACTTATAGAACAGGATTTTATCTTCGTGTTTGTTCATTAAGGAAATGAACATGTTTGTGATTGTTTGTGTACGCTCAATAATTTTTGGTAAAACACTTAATGATAGGGAGTATTGTTATTCCCACTAACTTGAAAACTTGCTTCTAAAAAAGTTATTGGAAGTATTGTCATTCTCTTTTTTTTATGAACTTGCTTTCACTAAAGCTAAATTGATATCATTAAACTTCGCGAACTTTTGACTTAATTATAAATAACAAGGGAGGCTACCATGTGGATTCTATTTGAGAGTGTAAGTAGTTTTGGTGAATAGCGTCATTTGTATAGATTTATGCATGTAATCAAAATCCTGATCACTAAGTTTATTTCCTCATTTATATGGATTTACGCAACGTTCATTGTGATCATTAATCGCGATCACAAGTTCAAGATTTGCATCGAAGTTGTGATCGCAAAACACACAAAGAATCTCTGGAGATTTGTAAGGATCTTTAAAAATGTCCCTAAACCACCCATAAATGCGAACCCGGACCCCTAAAACCTTAGTGTGCATGAAAAATCAAGAAAACTGGGTTTCAGGCAGGCCGCGTAAGGGTTAAGCATGTCCTTACGCGGGCCGCGTCAACTTATGTTTGATTGGATAAGTGTTCCGGATCCACGTGGCATCCACCTGGCACACCTACTCATGACCCAGCAAGCCTACACGTAGACTAGGCGGCCACGCGGGCCGCGTAAAGGTGAGCTTATTGCTCACGCGGGCCGCGAGAGCCCCATATTTCACCTATAAAAAGATTCGACCATGAGCAGTCCTCTGGTGTCGAAAACAACTTTCAAAAACGAATTCACTGCTCAAAATCGAAAATTACTTTCATAATAGCGAAGTGCTGCTACGATACCGGCTATTAACTCGATCGCTACTACGATTCAATGTCCGATCGATTAAAACTATCCGATGAATGTTTAAGTGATGCTCAAATTAGGGTTTATACTTTGTCATTCGTCGTTAATTCGATGGATGTTTAAGTATTGCACTTTGTCATTCATCGTGAGGGTTTAATCTCGTGAGTTATCGTAAATGTTGTATTAGTTACTGACCTAGTTCGTGTGCATTGTTATTTAAATTAGGTTATCAGGCTAATCAGTAGGCTAAACTCTGCCCGCACAAATCTGCAATGTGAGTCATTCTCTTTTTACAAAGTTGCTTTCAAAATCATGTTTGTTTTCAAAGTTATAATTACAGGGATTAAGTCTTTGTAGTCTTCCATTACAGTCGGTATGTGGGGTTTTGATACATTACTTGATAACCGTCACCATTGGACAACGGGTTAGCCAAGGGATGATATGACCATAGTCACAGACACCATTGGACAACGAGATAGCTAATAGGTGGTCGAGTGACAAATACCGTGGGTAGATGGTTGATATATATATAAACATTGTAATCGCTCTTAATACTGTCAATTATAACAATGCGTCGTTTTAGACAAAAAGAATGATTCACTCAGTATTTCCCCGCTGACAAACCCTTTTTCAAACATATTTCAGGTGATCTGTTGTGATCCAGGAAAAGTACCGTGAAGCACTACAAGCTTAAGGAAGTGGCTCAATGTAAATAAAGAAACATGTATTGTAAAATAAGGATTTCCCAGTAAAATCACTTTATTGTAAATTACGGGGTTTATCCCGAATTATGAAATAAAATAATCGGGCATTTCAAGTTTTAAAAGATCCTGTTATAACCTTCCACTGTCGCATAAATTAAATACCACGGGTTTCCTGTCCCACGGCTCCTGACCGGGTCAAACCGAGGCTGGGGCCGTGACAAGAAAAGGTGGTATCAGAGCCACTGATTTAAGCCAATTATGTATTTAGCAAATACTTAATTTTACTGATTGCCATTTTTGTGATTATATGTTTTATTATTTGAATATTTGTTTACAGTATGGGTAAGCAAAGACTTTTAGACATCTATCGTCAATTAGATAGTGCACCAAAAGATAAGGGATCATCATCCTCAAAAGAATCCGTAGATACTGAGGAAGGAATATTTGTCCGTAAGGCACAGTTTGAGAAGCCACTCTCTCCTAATAAAAGAAGTTTGATTATTAGGAAAAGTCAGGAGAAAGGAAAGAAATCACAACCAAAAGAAGTGAAGGTTAATCAGGAAACCCAGGAAATAGGCAATAACGCACCATGGGAAGACGAATTAGATGAAAAATGGACAGATCTCTATATGTTAGCCACTGTAGCAGTAAATACTAACCTTTAAACTGCCAATACCCTAATCCAGTATTAGCACCCATATCATCTACAATCCAGAAACTCTAAATAAAATTTTACCCCGTAAATAAATAAGTAAACCCTAGTATATTTTAATTTCCAGTGTCCTTTGTATTAAATTAGTCACACGGTATGCAATAATACTTGAATGTTTATCTGTGAATTTTTATAAAATTTTAACTTAGCATTTTGTGTGCATTTTTGCATATATGCTAAACAACATGAATGAGTTATCTGAAGCCCTAGAGAATCTCAATCTTTATCCTGTGAAAGTAGAAGTTTCCAGCGACTTTACTGGTTACATCGCTGATGTGGAGGAACCTATGGAATTTGTAGGCTGGAGACGTGTACGCAGGAGGAAACCAGCAACTAGGAAAGTTCCCAAAATAGAGAATCCCATGGATAAAGGAAAAGGGATCGAGATTGGGGAAAGTTCTAGGCAAGCAGGAATAGAAATTGGGGAAAGTTTTAAGCAAACTGAAGAATTACCATTACAGGAAGAATTAGATCGCCTACTAGCAAGTTGTGCTATCATTAGGCCTATCAACAATAACCTCTACCCTTATCCTGCTGAAACCCAACTTCCAATAAATTTGGAACCAGCTATTCCAGACCCTCTGATCCACACCCAACCTTTAGGAGAAATGGACGAGTGGTGGACTAACGACTGGCAGTTTCAAAACCTCCTTAATAACCCTTATACCTTTTTCCCTCAGTTTGACCCAGAACCTATACCAAATCCACCAATGAGTAATGAAAACTTAGCTGAACTACACCATTTTGGCGAGGAGCTGGTGACTGCAGGGAATAGGATCCGGGAGGTGGGAGAACAAATCTCCTGGAAGTACGCCGAGAGGGAACGTCACTTCTAAAATGCCAGCTGACAAGGGATAGTGTGGTTGGGAGGCTGTGTTTGTATAATAACAATAGTAAAAAAATATATAACTCTGTAAAATAAATTAGAAATAAAACCTTTGTAGGATAACAGTGTGTACGGATGCATAATATAATATATAAAAATGAAAGTCGAGAAATCGACAATTTTGGCTATACGTGTGTTGTAAAATTTGTGTGATTATGTGCAATTGTTTTGTTATATTTAGTTATTAATTATTGTATGCTAATTATTTATATAAATTAATTATCAGATGCCAAATGCTAATAATGAACCAGTTAACGAAGTGAACCAATCTGAGCAAAATCAGGAAAATCAATTTATGACTAGGCAAGATATCGAAAATATCGTTGCTCAGGGGATAGCCAATGCTATTCCAGCAATCCTGGCTGCTGCCCAGAAACCTGTTGAACCTCAACAAATTATTCCTAGTAAACGTACTCAAGAAGATAACTTCAGTAATAGCGTAAACGGAGGCGGCAACCATACTAATCACGATAATGATTCACGGCAAGCCCCACTCCCTAAGAAAATGAAAGCTGCAACGCCTGGTTGCACTTGTAAAGAATTTCTTGCTTGTAAACCAGCTGAATTTGCAGGCAATGAAGGGGCGACTGCGGCACTGCGTTGGTTGGAGAAAACCGAAGCAGTAATTATGATAAGTATGTCACACCCCCAAAATCCACATGCGGAATACTACCGCTTGGTGGCGTGACTGACCAGGATCTTAGCCACTAATTATTTTGAACAGATTAGTTATTGTCATAAATAAGGGTATAATTAGCGACCAATTTAGATTTTTCAAAACATATTTTAAGTTTGCAGCGGGAAGGAAAGGAGAGCACATCGTAAATTAAAACCACAAGTTTATTAATTGTGCAACTTACAAACCACGCACTCCAGCCGATTGCAATGTCCGTCCTAAACTGTTTCGAGCAACCTGCAAAGCATGCAGTAGGGTGTCAACATAAAGTTGGCGAGTTCACGAGTTGTCCAGTTTTAGTTTTTTGAAAACGTAAGTTGTTTAGATATACCATTTATAATCACGTTGTGGGGAGCTACCCCATCTGTAAGCTCACTAACATAAGTTGGTGCGGCCCAATAACAAGGCAAGGCAGTCCAATCGAAACTAGGTAGTCTCGACTCGAGATCATGAGGTCTCGAGTCGCAACCAAGGGGTCTTGGGTTGCATGTGGGAGGTCTCGAGTGATGCAGACACGAGTTGAACCTTGAGATCTCGAGTCAGGTCTCGAGTCGAGACCAGGAGATCTCGAGTCGCAACCCAGATGGTCTCGAGCCCCTTAATGTGCATGCTTGGTCTCGAGTCGTCGTTCAATGGTCTCGAGTCGCAACCTCGCGGTCTCGACTCGCAACCACTGATGCAAGCACGAGTGGAAGCCTTCTAGGACATTCTCCAACTTTTGTACTATCCAATCAGAATTCGTGAGTATGTACTGTCCAATCAGAATTCACTAACATGTTTTATTCTACCGTACACTACCAAATTGGATCAAAACAACATTATTCAAGACAAGGGGGAGATGCCATGTTGCCACCGCTACAGCTTGAATCGTGGTGCCGGAGACCTCCGCTCGCCACCGTTCTCCACCGTCACACCACTGTGTCGTCAGAGTGACGTTTCCTGCCGCCGCCGAGAGTTGCTGAATGGTTTTGGCTGTTGGGGTATTATCCAGCGCCGCCACCGTTAACGGTGGTGGTGGTCGGCCGTGTTATCCAGGAGAGAGAGAGAGAGAGAGAGAAGGGATAGCGTGACTGAGGTGTGCGATCGGACAGAGTGAGAGTGAGGAGGAGACAGGGAGTGTGGGTGCGTGTTGTCGGCAGAAAGGAGTCGCCGGAGCTCGCCGGAATCGGCTCCGGTCGCCGGAGTAGCAGAGAGGAACGAGGAGTGGTGTGAGCGGCTCCAAATGTTTGTGGATTAGGGTTTTGTCCAAAAATGAGGGGGTGGGCTTTAAGATGATTAAATAGTGTAGGGTTTAGGTTGGTTAGGTTGGGCCTAGCCCAAGTGTGTGGATCCACCTAATACTAGGTGTCACCAAGCCCGAACACCCGGCTTAAATTATAGACAGTTATTTTATGTATGATTCGTGTTATCCGATAGACAAATCGTATTTCTCGTTGCGGGTTATTGATAATGATAATAATAATAATAATAACATCAGGCTCGTCTCTCGAAGATCAGGATCAAGGGTTCGAGTTGTCACATTCTCCCCATGTTACTGGAATTTCGTCCTCGAAATTTAAGCATAAGTCATACACTACGCTCTACATGTATACATAGACTCCATTACCATACGCAAATACAAGCAGTTTCACGAAAGGCCACAGAACGAACATGCAAGCCACATAGTACATACGGTCACATAGCACGTAAAATCACATAGCATTAGATTCACAGAGTTGTACGTATCTCACATAGTACGGATTTAAACAAACTTAACTATAACATCCAAGAAACGTACGGGGAAACCCGAAATGTCACATTATCCCCAAGTTCAAGAAATTTCGTCCCGAAATTTAGCACGCAACCACTGACAAGCTAGTGTGTTTAAACGTTTTCATGGGGTGTCACATCATCCCCTTGTTGGCTTGAAATTTCTTCCCGAAATTTCAGTTGTAGCTTCAGCGCTGGAAGTAATGTTTGTAGACAACTTGGGATACGTGCGCATCAGTTGGTTTTCCCGTCCCCAGGTATACTCTTGGCCATGGCGCGAGTTCCGACGAACTCGGTCTATTGACACCTTGTTACACTCGAAGGTCATGGTCTCAACTGGTTCCGCAATAAGGTGGTAGTGTCGAGTCTATTAACTAACATCGAATATTAACCAAAAATGGATAGGTATTCCTCGCGGGAATAGCAGTCTTAAAGGCATTCCTCCCAGGAACGGTAGTTTAAAGGTACCCCCCCCCGGGGAATAACGGTTTGTTTGACCATTCGTATTCGGGTGAGCAGCTATGCTCATGCCTAACTGTGAGCCAAAGGATTTGTGCATAGCCTGCCACAACTCGGAGGCAAAACGTGGGTCTCGATCCAAGATAATAGAAGTTGGCACCCCGTGCCTAGCAATTGCTTCTTACAAGTAGACAGCTGCAAGTTTCAAAACCTGCCATTCCCCTTGTTCACAAGGAAGTGCGCAATCTTGGTCTAACGATTTATGATCCCCCAATTGGGCCTTGAAGTCGTGATGCTTCTTGTCCGCGTCGGGATGTATCATGTGGACTTGTGTGCTTCGCCCATCACAAGCTCTCGGAGATTCCCGTAAGATGGAACCCAGATATATTCCATAAAGTAGTGAGCGCAATTGCCTTTGAGTTCGAGCGGCTTTTCCCATGCCCCGCATGGGCTCAGCCAAAGAATTTTCCGCTTGCCGAGTTTCTACCAGAGCGTTTCAGGTTTGATCAGGAGGTTCGAAAGAATGGTAAATTGTAACACACCTACCTGCTTAGGTTCAGTCTTTTGCTGGCCTAGTCCGGATGATGCCTGATCGCGCATTCGTGATCGTTTAGGAGTTCGACCCCGTCGGTGATGTCGCGTGTTCAAAGACTGTGCTGGAGACTCTCGTGATCGGTGTAGATCGTGCAGTTGGTACCATACGAGTAATGTCTCCCCAATTTGAGCGCAAGGACTACGGCTCTGATCCTGAACCGTGTGTAGAGTAGCCCCCTTTCGGGAACTTTGAGTTGACGTGAAACGCGAGCGATCGAGAAAAGCGGGCCTTGCGATGCCAAAAGTCGAGCGTTGAAAACTTAGCGTAAAGCGGTTTGTGTCGTAGAGATTCTAGGATTAAGCGTGAGAGTCGTTCGGATCACCTACTGGTTCTTGGAGTAGGTTCAGATGTCGTCGAAGGAGTCAGGCGTCAAACTTTTGACAAGGTGGGATAAATTCGAAGTCGTGACTGGGTGTTGATCGTATCAAGTTCGAAGGACCGTGCTTGATATATCTTTGCCTCCGGGGCATCCTTGGCTCGTTGCTCCAACGAGTAACGTTCGTAGAAAGTAATTCGTCCAAACGGAGGTTTGTGCAGAATAGGATAGGAATTCATGGAATTTGTGAAGCATCACGCGGGTAGCAAGAAATTGTGCAAGAGGGGTAGTCGCAGTCAATGCGTTCAATTTGGGGCAAACACATAGTCTTTGGGATCAATAAGGATTTATCTGATGTTGATGAGGTAGCTGGTCGTACACAAGTTGCATGTGGTTAGAATCAAGAACGTCGCTTGCCAATATGGAGTGTTACGTCCACGTGGTTAGCATAGTAAGAAGCAGCTAGAGAAGGATGGTCACCGTGCGGGTCTGTAGGTTTTAGGGGCTACTAAGACGTCTGGCAGGATGTGATTTCTCAAATCACCAGGAAATCGAGCTTGAGTATGTTGTTCTAAGTCGTGTGATTGAGTTCAAAGTAGCGCTTGCGTCGTCGAGGGGTTTCGATGCGAAACTTCCGAAAACAGGTTTTTGAGGAAGTATGATTGAAGTAACACGTTGCTGGATTTCAAGGGCTGGAAAGTTTGTCGACTAAAGGTCGAGTTTGTTGAGTTCACCAAACTGACAAGAGATCTGGTCAAGGCTTCTATATGAAGAAACGCGGATGTCGCGATATAGAAACGTCAGAAGTGAAGATACCGCCCAAACAATAATTGCTGGTTCGTACGAAAGCTAGTGAAAGGATTCACATGATCAGAAAAGTCGCCAAAGAATAACGGCTCTTGGAAAAGGAAGGATAAGGTAAGCATCTAGGTCACCGTGCTCGTCGATGAGTTGTCTGGTTTGTGTCTTCGTTGTGTCACGCCCCCACATATGCCGTCTCGTAAGAAAGATATCAATTAGCGGGGTTTCGGGGCGTGCTGAGGTATAGGGTTGAACTGGAATAAGGTTTCACCACGTAATCGAGGAATTTGGGGAACTAACTTCGTGATTGATGGAAGCGTCGATACGATCGTTGGCGCTACAATGAGAAGCATACATCGCGCATGCTTCTTGTGTTTGAGATTTACAAACAGAAATCCGAAAAGTGTAGGCTTACTAAAGTGCTTTAAGAATCCATGTTATCGGTCGGATGAGGGAACGCGTCTCAACACTCAAGTCGGGGAAAAGGAGTACGTGAATACAAAGGATGTGAATGAAGTTGTCGATCCTACTAATCTTGGCTAGTTGCTACACACATGAAACCAAATAGTTGTGCTACTGCGCCATAGCAGTTTGTTTCCCCCAATAACGCGTGATTTAGGTTTTTGCCCTCGAAACATCTTTCTAGGGTCCACAGCGGGCTCCTAGAGGTTCATCGCGTCGGTTTGTTCTAGCCCAGAATGGAAATCGGAAAGAAAATGCGTGGGCGAGAGAGTTAGGGATAACTGGTTCCTTGCCCTCAACGTGTCGTGATTTCGAATCAAGGTTAGGAGATTCCACTCCCGCTTAGTGCACATCAGGGTTGCGTAGTTTTCGTATAATTCACAGTACTGAATACCAACTATATAGCTACGTATTTATGCACATATGCTACATATATACATACACATCTACACATATATGTGTGCACAAGTAAATGCCGAGGACTATAATTACCATGTGAGTACCTGAATCTGACGAACCTTGCAATCTGGAGTGTGGTGTCGTTGTGGTTTTCATTAAGGAACGGTTATAGTCTGGTTTCCATATAAAAACATTTTTCATGTTAAAAATATTTTATATCTTAAACCTAGTTCACTATAACCAATGGCTCTGATACCAATCTGTCACACCCCCAAAATCCACATGCGGAATACTACCGCTTGGTGGCGTGACTAACCAGGATCTTAGCCACTAATTATTTTGAACGGATTAGTTATTGTCATAAATAAGGGTATAATTAGCGACCAATTTAGATTTTTCAAAACATATTTTAAGTTTGCAGCGGGAAGGAAAGGTGAGCACATCGTAAATTAAAACCACAAGTTTATTAATTGTGCAACTTACAAACCACGCACTCCAGCCGATTGCAATGTCCGTCCTAAACTGTTTCGAGCAACCTGCAAAGTATGCAGTAGGGTGTCAACATAAAGTTGGCGAGTTCACGAGTTGTCCAGTTTTAGTTTTTTGAAAACGTAAGTTGTTTAGATATACCATTTATAATCACGTTGTGGGGAGCTACCCCATCTGTAAGCTCACTACACTGTAGATACCGAAACTGTTGACGGAAAGTTGTTGTGCCCCGAGTCAATGTCTATCATCATTGACCAAGTTGCAAGGTCTACTAGTTCACACCCGACCCCCCCCCCCGGTCACGGTGTGAGGTTGTCAAACCTAATAGCGCTATCAACTAATAACCCGTTCGCCCCCGACGATTAATCGGTATTGTAAGCAGGGACTTAGTGTGATAGAGTTTCGTTTAGTTTTGCTAGTTGTGATTTATAAATAATATCCAAACGTATCTCCCCCGGAGATAGTAATTTAAAGTACCCATTCGTATTTCCCCCGGAAATAACAGTTCGAAAGTGTTTTTCCCAAAGTTGGCAGTTTATCCGAGAAAATGATATCCAAACGTATCTCCCCCGGAGATAGTATTTTAAAAAGTGCCCATTTGTTTTTCCCCCGAAAATAATAGTTCGAAAGTAAGTTTTCCAAATATGGCAGTTTGTCCGTGTCCCTCCCTGGGACGCATGCTTTTAGTGTGTGAACTCACCTTGGTTTGCTCGGCAGACAATTTACTTGTGTTAGGTTGGTCAACCATACCCTATTATGGTTATACATATTCATTAGGTTCGTGTGCAAGTAACGTCTCGTATAAATTACACGTATCTAACACGTAGCACGTAAATCCACATTTCATATAATACACACACTTTGTATAATGTACAGTAATGGCAACAGTAATACGTATCATGACAGCATATATGTTTTTGGGCCTCTCTTAGCATGTGAACAGTCAAACAGTAGCAGTTAAGCAACAACAGTAGCACACAGTCCATAACATAAGTTGGTGCGGCCCAATAACAAGGCAAGGCAGTCCAATCGGAACTAGGTAGTCTCGACTCGAGATCATGAGGTCTCGAGTCGCAACCAAGGGGTCTTGGGTTGCATGTGGGAGGTCTCGAGTGATGCAGGCACGAGTTGAACCTTGAGATCTCGAGTCAGGTCTCGAGTCGAGACCAGGAGATCTCTAGTCGCAACCCAGATGGTCTCGAGCCCCTTAATGTGCATGCTTGGTCTCGAGTCGTCGTTCAATGGTCTCGAGTCGCAACCACTGATGCAAGCACGAGTGGAAGCCTTCTAGGACATTCTCCAACTTTTGTACTAACCAATCAGAATTCATGAGTATGTACTGTCCAATCAGAATTCACTAACATGTTTTATTCTACCGTACACTACCAAATTGGATCAAAACAACATTATTCAGATATTCATGGTGTCTTCAAATAGTTCATCATTAGGGTTTTGATGTTCAACTAGCATACTCTTCCTAAACGTCATATGACTTTATCACTATTTTATCAATCTCATGAACATTATATTCCTCGGCTCATCTTCAAACTTCATTCAATAAAACTCATTCATGTCAAAATAGTCACCATATGACAGTTTATACAAACAAATTATGTCATCATTATAACATCATATATTAGCCAAAGTGCATATACCTTATTTGCAAACATGAGTCATCATTTCTAACCATAATGACAGTCAACAAGGTTTTTATTAACAGTCAACTGCTAAACCTTTGACCAAACAAGATGCACTTTTATTTTCTTATTTAAAAACCGCCAAAAGTTTCGGACAATTAGCAATAATCGAACAACAACCTTCATGTATCAATTTCATTTCATGACAGGGTTCCTTCAACACGCAAAACAGTTTGCACATACCTAGTGAAATGTCCTAACTATCACTATTATCTTTCACGAATCTACAATCATGTTCTCAATGAAAATGTGCACTACAAACCCCAATTCTACACACTAGATAAAACGGATCAGCAGCTATAATCATCAGTTTATACATTTAGTTTTCATAAATGCCAAACATGTCCCAGCCACTCCAACACAAACGATGTATACCAAACAGTTAATATATGAACAAAACTCACAAAGTTCACAACTAACATTCATTGACCAAGGGTAAGCAAACACAGGAGGGGGTATCAACTGACCAAGATGTGCTGACCGAGTGACTTCGAGACAAGGGGGAGATGCCATGTTGCCACCGCTATAGCTTGAATCGTGGTGCCGGAGACCTCCGCTCGCCACCGTTCTCCACCGTCACACCACTGTGTCGTCAGAGTGACGTTTCCTGCCGCCGCCGAGAGTTGCTGAATGGTTTTGGCTGTTGGGGTATTATCCAGCGCCGCCACCGTTCACGGTGGTGGTGGTCGGCCGTGTTATCCAGGAGAGAGAGAGAGAGAGAGAGAGAAGGGATAGCGTGACTGAGGTGTGCGATCGGACAGAGTGAGAGTGAGGAGAGACAGGGAGTGTGGTTGCGTGTTGTCGGCAGAAAGGAGTCGCCGAAGCTCGCCGGAATCGGCTCCGGTCGCCGGAGTAGCAGAGAGGAACGAGGAGTGGTGTGAGCGGCTCCAAATGTTTGTGGATTAGGGTTTTGTCCAAAAATGAGGGGGTGGGCTTTAAGATGATTAAATAGTGTAGGGTTTAGGTTGGTTAGGTTGGCCTAGCCCAAGTATGTGGATCCACCTAATACTAGGTGTCACCAAGCCCGAACACCCGGTTTAAATTATAGACAGTTATTTTATGTATGATTCGTGTTATCCGATAGACAAATCCTATTTCTCGTTGCGGGTTATTGATAATGATAATAATAATAATAACAACAGGCTCGTCTCTCGAAGATCAGGATCAAGGGTTCGAGTTGTCACAAAGTAAATGTGCTGAAGAAGACAAGGTTATGTATGTGTCGCATCTTTTTAAAGAAGGGGAGCTAGAATGGTGGAATACGGTACTTCAAGCCAAAGGAAGAAATATGGCATATGCCATTAATTGGGAGGAATTTAAGAAGCTAATGGAAAGAAAATTCTATCTCGAATATGAAAAGGAACAATGGCAAATAAGTTCCTAAGCCATCGGATGATGGGTGTAGACTGTCGAGGATATACTTCAACATTCTTTGAGTATGCGAGAGTGGTACCAACCCTGGCTTCGCCAGAACCGGTGCTTATTTCCCGCTATATTTGGGGATTGATTGGCGAAATCCGTAATATCATTAAAGCTGCGAGACCTCGCACTATTGACGATGCGGTAGAATTAGCTAACACCCTAACTGACGAACTGGTACGCACAAGAGAAGAAAACCGGAAGAAGGAATTGGCTCAGAAAATTACCCAAGGATTTCGAGTGGGTAATAATAGCAAATTTAAGAAGAGGGGAACCGGGCAATCTTCCACTCCGCCTTTCTGCAAGAATTGCAGAAAGAAACGTTTTGGAAAATGCAATGAAACCTGCAACTTTTGCAAAGTTGTAGGACATCGTGAGGAAGATTGTAGGAAAAAGACCAGGATCTGCTTTAACTGTGGAGAAGCTGGGCATTTCAGACCCGAATGCCCCAAATTGGTCAAACCAGCAAACAACAAGGCCAAGACGGCCGACGGAGTTACTAAGAAGAATGCCAGAGCATTCCAGCTGACTACCCAAGAAGCAGAACTCATTCCAGATGTGATAGCTGGTACGTTCCTAGTGCACAACGTGTATGCAAAAGTATTATTTGACTCGGGTGCAAACCAAAGTTTTATCAATACTTCATTTTGTCAAGCTCTTAATCTACCTTTATCCAACCTTAGGCAGATTTTTACAGTCGAAACGGCAGATGGAAATTCTGTTAACATAGATAAGGTTTTGCGAGAAGGAAAGATAGAACTCTTAGGCTACAAATTTTCTACAATTCTGTTACCTATGAATTTAGCCGGATTCGATGTGGTGTTAGGAATGGATTGGTTAGTAGCCAACCATGCTAGAATTCTTTGTGATAAAAATTCCGTAGAAATCCATACACCTACAGGAGAAGTAATTTCAATTACAGGAAATAAACCACGAAAGCCACTGAAATTCATTTCAGTAATGAAGTTGGCCAGTTATTCAAGAAAACAAGAAGTAGTGTATATGATTTCAGTAATCATTAACACGAAAAGTAAGGAACTTAATGAAATCCCAGTAGTCTCAGAATACCCAGATGTATTTCCCGAAGAACTACTGGGATTACCACCAAATAGGGAAGTAGAATTCAGGATTCATCTAATTCCTAGAATTACACCGATAGCTAAAGCACCTTACCGGTTAGCACCCACTGAAATGCTAGAATTGAAAAAGCAGTTAGATGAATTGCTAAGTAAAAGATTCATACAACCTAGTTCATCCCCGTGGGGAGCTCCATTGTTATTAGTGAAAAAGAAAGATGGGTCAATGAGAATGTGTATTGATTATAGAGAATTGAATAAGGTTACAATTAAGAATCGATACCCATTACCTAGGATTGATTATCTTTTTGATCAACTCCAGGGAGCTAGGTATTTTTCTAAGATAGACTTACGCTCCGGATACCATCAGTTGAAGATACAAGAAGAAGACATACCTAAAACTGCTTTCAGGACTAGGTATGGTCATTATGAGTTTACAGTCATGCCCTTCGGACTAACGAATGCACCTGCAGCATTCATGGACATGATGAATCGGATCAGTAAACCATATTTGGATAAATTTGTAATTGTTTTCATCGACGATATACTTATTTATTCCAAAATTCAGGATGAACACTGTCAGCACTTCCATGCACTCTTAACTTTGTTAAGAAGGGAAAAGCTTTATGCCAAATTCTCGAAGTGTGAATTTTGGCTACAGGAGGTACAATTTTTAGGAAACATGGTGAACCATGAAGGTATTCATGTAGATCCCTCCAAAATAGAAGCAATCACCAATTGGAAGGTCCCGCAATCAGCTATGGAAGTTAGAAGTTTTCTAGGGTTAGCCGGATATTATAGGCGATTCATTAAAGATTTTTTTACGATAGCCGTGCCATTAACTAAGCTAACCTGTAAAGCAGTTAAGTTTGAATGGGGACCTAAGCAAGAAGAGGCTTTTAGGATTTTAAAGCAAAAATTAACAAATGCTCCAATTTTAGCCTTGCCAGAAGGAACGGAAGATTTTGAAGTATACTGTGATGCTTCAAAGCTAGGACTAGGATGTGTGTTAATGCAACGCAAGAAGGTAATTGCGTATGCCTCAAGACAATTGAAAAATCACGAGGAAAATTATACAACTCATGACTTAGAGTTAGGAGCCATAATTTTTGCCCTTAAGATTTGGAGACATTATCTATATGGAAGTAAGTTTACTGTCTGTCTATACGGATCATAAAAGTTTAAGGTACATATTTGGGCAAAAAGAATTAAACATGAGGCAAAGGAGATGGATGGAAATCCTAAGTGATTACGACTGTGATATTCAATATCACGAAGGAAAAGAAAACGTAGTCGCAGATGCCTTAAGTCGTAAGTATCATGAAAAGCAACAACGAGTTCGTGCTCTTAGATTAAATCTGCAATTGGATTTAATGGAACAATTAAAGAAAGTTCAAGAAACAGCAATAGAAGACGATGCCGAAGGAATGAAAGGACGGATAAAAGAATTAGAGCAAGGAAATGATGGAATTTGGAGATTCCATAAGAGAAGAATTTGGATACCTAAGCAGGGAGAGTTAAGAGATAAGATTTTAGAAGAAGCTCATAAATCTAGGTATACCATACATCCAGGAAACAATAAGATGTACCAAGATTTAAGAAATAATTTCTGGTTGATAGGAATGAAAAAGGATATAGCTAGATATGTATCTAAGTGTCTTACTTGTTCGCAAGTAAAGGCAGAACATCAGAAACCTTCGGGACTACTACAGCAATTAGAAATGCCTGTATGGAAATGGGAACTCATAACAATGGACTTTGTTACTAAGTTACCCAAAACCAGAAAAGGTACTGATGCGATTTGGATAATTGTGGATCGATTAAACAAATCAGCTCATTTTCTACCCATGAAAGAAACCTTTAGCATGGAAAGGTTAGCTAAGTTGTATGTAGATGAAGTAGTATCCTTACATGGAGTTCCACTCTCCATTGTATCAGATAGGGATAGTCGTTTCACTTCCCATTTCTGGACAAGTTTCCAAGAAGCAATGGGAACCCGACTAAATTTAAGTACCGCATATCATCCACAAACAGACGGAAAAGTGAAAGGACGATACAAACCCTGGAAGACATGCTCCGAGCATGTGTAATACATTTCGGTGGAAACTGGGACGATCACCTACCTTTAATCGAATTATCCTATAACAATAGTTATCAGGCAAGCATCGAAGCTGCCCCATTCGAAGCACTTTTTGGACGCAAGTGCAGAACTCCAGTTTGTTGGGCAGAAATAGGAGAAAGTCAATTATCAGGTTCGGAAATGGTACAAGAAACTACTGAAAAGATTACTCAGATCAAGGAAAGACTGAAGACTGCTCGAGATCGCCAAAAGAGTTGTTGACAATCGACGCAAGCCACTAGAATTTCAAGTTGGAGACAAGGTACTCTTGAAAGTTTCTCCTTGGAAAGGAGTAGTACGGTTCGGTAAGAAAGGAAAGCTAAGTCCAAGGTACGTAGGACCATTTCCCGTAATCCAACGAATAGGAGCAGTTGCTTATCGTTTACAACTACCAGAAGAGTTAGCTGGAGTACATGATGTGTTTCATGTATCCAACCTCAAGAAATGTCTATCTGACGAATCCCTGGTAGTACCTCTTCAAGATGTAGAGGTAAATGAAAAGCTGAAATTCGTGGAGAAACCACTGCAAATAGAGGACAGAAAGATTAAGTTTCTCAAACACAAACGACTCGTGCTAGTTAAAGTCAAGTGGGATTCAAAAAGAGGACCCGAATACACTTGGGAGCTGGAATCAGAGATGAAACGAAAATATCCTCACTTATTTCAATAAATCTCGAGGACGAGATTTTAATTAAGGTGGGGAGGATGTAAGGACCTTCAAAAATGTCCCTAAACCACCCATAAATGCGAACCCGGACCCCTGAAACCCTACTGTGCATGAAAAATCAAGAAAATTGGGTTTCAGGAGGGCCGCGTAAAGGTTAAGCATGTCCTTACGCGGGCGGCGTCAACTTATTTTTGACCGGATAAGTGTTCCGGATCCACGTGGCATCCACCTGGCACACCTACTCGTGACCTAGCAAGCCTACATGTAGACTAGGCGGCCACGCGGGCCGCGTAAAGGTGAGCTTATGGCTCACGCGGGCCGCGAGAGCCCCATATTTCACCTATAAATAGATTCGACCATGAGCAGTCCTCTGGTGTCGAAAACAACTTTCAAAAACGAATTCTCACTGCTCAAAATCAAAAATTACTTTCATAATAGCGAAGTGCTGCTAGGATACCGTGTATTAACTCGATCGCTGCTACGATTTTATGTCCGATCGATTAAAACTATCCGATGAATGTTTAAGTGCTGCTCAAATTAGGGTTTATACTTTGTCATTCGTCGTTAATTCGATGGATGTTTAAGTATTGCACTTTGTCATTCATCGTGAGGGTTTAATCTCGTGAGTTATCGTAAATGCTGTATTAGTTACTGACCTAGTTCGTGTGCATTGTTATTTAAATTAGGTTATCAGGCTAATCAGTAGGCTAAACTCTGCCCGCATAAATCTGCAATGTGAGTCATTCTCTTTTTACAAAGTTGCTTTCAAAATCATGTTTGTTTTCAAAGTTATAATTACAGGGATTAAGTGTTTGTAGTCTTCCATTACAGCTGGTATGTGGGGTTTTGTATACATTACTTGATAATTGTCACCATTGGACAACGGGTTAGCCAAGGGGTGAGTGACCATAGTCACAGACACCATTGGACAACGAGATAGCCAATAGGTGGTCGAGTGACAAATACCGTGGGTAGATGGTTGATCCAGGAAAAGTGCCATGAAGTACTACAAGCTTAAGGAAGTGGCTCAATATAAATAAAGAAACATGTATTGTAAAATAAGGATTTCCCAGTAAAATCACTTTATTGTAAATTACGGGGTTTATCCCGAATTATGAAATAAAATAATCGGGCATTTCAAGTTTTAAAAGATCCTGTTAAAACCTTCCGCTGTCGCATAAATTAAATACCACGGGTTTCCTGTCCCGCGGCTCCTGACCGGGTCAAACCGGGGCCGGGGCCGGGACAAGATTGAAGGCTGATTGTGCAGGATCAGATAAAAAAACATCCATCAAAGTTGTTATCGCAATCTCACATATACTGAGGTGTGGGATGAGAGTTCGAGCCATGTCCCTTTACATGTTCGAATGTTTTTACTTAATTAATTTCAAATTAGTTTTTCGGTGTGCTGTATTTGCTTCGAATATTTTTCTAAAGTAAATTCAAATTAGTTTTTTGGTGTACTGTATTTGCTTCCCTAAGAGTAATGTATATATAAAAAGGTTAGTTAAAGAAATCATAAAATATAAAATATAGATAACTAATCAAAACCTTTCGTATGTTTTGATTATAAATTTTTAAAATATGATATTAATATACCAATTAACAATTTAGAAATTGATATATCATTTTACATTCTTTGTGGTATTCTTTCTAAAAAAGGAATGATCATTTGAAAAGAAACTTAATTAACGTGAATTACAACTCTTAATTGTAAAGGGAAAAAATAAAAGAATCACTTCTAATCAAAAGTAGGGGGTTGTGCCCGCATGCCGCGGATGACGTTGCTGGATCTTAATTTGTTAGGCTATGTTTATATTACGAAATTCATAAGCTATCGGGAGGGTTCACCAATCGTTCTAGAAAAATAAAGAGAAAACACACAAAACAAAAGTAATACTATGCCAAAAAGTTTACTGACACGTCCTCAGAAAAAAAACCCTTAAAAACTGAAATAAATAAAGGAAAACAATCCGTCCGTTGTAGAAACCGAAAGCAAAAACCACAAAGTAAAAGTCTTAAGATATCCAAAATGATCTTGATATCAGTTTGATTTGTGAGTTATTATTTTTAATTATCTAAATACGGAAAAACTTTTTCACCCAATTAAATTCAGCAATTAAAAAGTTGTTTAGATAAACAGTTTTTAAAAAAATAGTTAATAGTAAGTTAAAATAAAATAAAGACATAAAAATAAAATAAAAACACAAAAATAAATTAAATAGTTAAGCTAAACAATAATAAAATTGTTATGTTAATTCTGATCTAAATAATTAAAGGAAAAACAGAAACCTTTCAAAATCATTAAATAAATATGTACTGCAAAATAAATCAGAATTTTTTAAATATTAACTTTTCTCGTATTAATTTGAAAGACTTGGATAATGATAATAATTCCAAATCCTTATACGAATATCCGAAAGAGTGGTATAAATAAGATACTATACAAACCCTAATACACTACTCGCTTTCAAACATACATCCTAACGTACATTTACTAACATTCACATCTTTGAACAAAAATAAACATAAACTAACCTTAATTTGAAGTTTCTATTAGGTGGTGACGATGGAGACGAGGTGATGACGGTGGAGACGAGGTGGTGGTTCGATATCTAACATACATACATACAAATACAAAAATTATAGAGGATATAACATATATAACATAAATTATAGAAGAACTTTAACAAAATCTAACAAAAATATACCTTTTAACGATCTTGAGCATTCATAGGCGAAGGAGGAGAAAGAAACTGAAGAGTTTTGGGGGAAAAGTGGGAAAAGAGGGAAGAAACTCGCCTTTAGGGTCTGCAGCTTTTTAGGGTTCATAAGGGCGACACACGTCGCCGCTATTGAGTACTCCTATCACTGCTATTGAGTTAAATTAAACCGAGCCGTTCAATCATGATAAGGAATAAGTGGCTGGGGTTTATTGTGGGACATCGGGTTACAGATCGATCAATAGCAGCGACATAAGGCATGTCGCCGCTATTGCTCCGTATTCTTGTAGCTTTGTGCCCGCATGCCGCTGGTGACGTTGCTGGATCTTAGTTTGTTAGGCTTTGTTTATTACGAAATTCATAAGCTATCAACCAATCGTTCAAGAAACATAAAGAGAGAAAACACACAAAACAAAAGTCATAATATGGCAAAAAGTTTATTGACACGTCTTCAGAAAAAAAAAACTTGAAAACCGAATTAAATAGTAAAGGAAAACAATTCGTCCGTTGTTGAAACCAAAAGCGAAAACCACAAACTAAAAGTCTTAAGATATCCGAAAAGATGTTGACATCAGTTTGATTTGTGAGTTTTTTATTTTTAATTATCTAAATATGGAAAAACTTTTTCACCCAATTAAATTCAGCAATTAAAAAGTTATTTAGATAAACAGTTTTTAAAAAATAGTTAATAGTAAGTGAAAATAAAATAAAGACATAAAAATAAAATAAAATAAAATAAAACAAAAATAAAAATAAAACAAATAGTTAAGGTAGACAATAAAATAATAAAATTGTTATGTTAAATCTGAACTAAATAAATAATTAAAGGAAAAAAAAAAGAAACACTTCAAAATCATTAAAAAAAAATATGTACTGCAAAATAAATCTGAATTTTTAAAGATAAACTTTTCTCGCATTATTTAAAAAGACTGGGATAATGATAATAATTGCAAATCCTCATAAGAATATCCGAAAGAGTGGTATAAATAAGATACTATACAAACCCTAATACACTACTCGCTTTCAATTCAAAACCAAAACCATCATACGTTTTCTTCGATCTGGTGAGTGCTACTTGTTTACTTTGTTAAGAAATAAGGAGTTACGCAATGGAGAAGTATACAAAAATCATGGAAATTGGACGTGGGTCGTATGGTGTTGTGTGGAAGGCGATGAACAAGCAAACCGGTGAAGTGGTTGCCATCAAGAAACTCAACAATGAGTACAAGACGAACGAAGACAGCATGAACCTGCGAGAAGTTAAATCACTCATCAAGATTGTGAATCATCCGAATATCGTAAAGCTCAAGGAAATAATAAGAGAAAACAACACGCTGTTCTTGATATTCGAATACATGGAATGCGATCTCTACCAACTTATGGTTGAACGAACAAAGCCTTTTACAGAATCCGAGATTAGAAACATGTGCTTCCAAATCCTTCAAGGTCTAGCATACATGCACCACAAGGGTTACATGCACCGTGATCTCAAACCGGAGAACATTCTTGTTTCCAAGAATATACTAAAGATTGGTGATCTTGGTTCTGCCCGAGAGACAAATGGTGAACAGCCATACACCCATTATAATGTTACAACGTTATGCTATCGCGCCCCAGAGGTTTTTCTACGATCTCCGTGTTACAACTCTTCGGTTGATATGTGGGCATTTGGTGCAATCATGGCTGAGTTATACACCACCCAAGCAGTTTTTGATGGTTCTTCTGATGCGGATGTAATGCAAAAGATATGCGGCGTGTTAGGCACCCCAACAGAAAGTACATGGCTCTCGGGATTGGATCTTGCAAGAAATGTGTTATATCGGTTTCCAGATTTTCCTGGCATGCGGTTTTCTGAGTTGTTGCCGACCGCAAGCTCTGATGCCGTTAATTTGGTTGCTTCACTTCTTTCATGGTGTCCAAGTGATAGGCCGACAGCCATGGAAGCGCTTCAGCATCCTTTCTTCCATGGCTGTTATTGTGTGCCGCCAACAATCCGCCTTGAAGACACCTTCCTTAATTCGGTGCCGCTAGTGTTCAAAATGGCTAAGCAACGGGAGTTGTTGAAAGAGAAAAGAAGCTTGACTAGTTGTGGGAGTGGACTGGAAAAACTGGATTCAAATGAAGATCAGATTCTTATGCTGCAATCAATAAATTTCTTTGACTTTATGGAGTAAGAAGAATTACTATGAACTCATAGAAATTGACTCTCAACGTTGTTTAAGGTTTTAATTAGTTTGTAAACTTGTACTTGAATTTGTTTTGGTATTATGTGGATCACAAATTGACGTCAGATTTTCTTGATGTGTGATTCTTTTATTGGGTCTATTGATATTCACAGAAGAATATAAAATACATATGATTGCATAATAAACAAGTTATAATATAAAAGGTTTCATTTAAATGTGTTTAATTTAACAAGTGTTTTGCGTTCAGTTTGTATGGAAGTATAAACTATCTCCATAAGGGGAGGAGGGTGGTTCACTAGTGATAGAATTTATCACTCATAAGCGCCAATCAAGTTTCGCCATGTCATTGACCATTTTTCCATCACTCACAACTTTTTTTAGTGAGGGTGGTCATCACTCATCACCACACCCAACAATTTCCCCCCAACCAACAAATACCCTCACAAATAAAACCATCACGGTGTGGAAAAATTAACGAAAATGGAATTCCGTTAATGTATCACGCGTTATAGCAAGGAGGCGGGGTGGGATTTTGGAATGTATCACGCGTTATTAATGTTTCCGTGATAATATAACTGGACCGCCCCGTCCTCTCTAATCCAAAGTCACAATTCGAGTTACGTGAAGTTATTAATTTTTGTGTCAAAAATTACAAAAATAACATAATTTCATTTCACAAATATAATATTTTGCTTGTTATTTTGAGACTTGTAATGATAGTTGATTTGATTTTAAAACTCTAATATTACAGAATTTATATCTTATTTTAAAACTAACCAGCAATAACTAAGCTACACGCATCCCTAACCCACAAACCCATCCCCCTCTCGCCAAACAACGTTGGCGTTTTTACACAAACCTTCGACGTCCCCGCTCTCATTCTCTACTTTCGCCGTTATAGCCGTCTGTAGCCACAAACTTTTAACCTCGAGTCCATAGCCTCTCACTACCACGAGTGTGCCATGTCATAGTTCGAAAGTATGAAATACCTCCCCCATCCAAAGTACAAAGTTACGATTGGAGTCTCATTTCTCAAGAAGCCATTGAAGCATGACTTGTGTCGGTGTTAACAAAAGATTGATGTACTTTAGGCCCACCAATATTTTTTTGCATGTCAAGTTATTAATAATACAAACAAATACACATTTATAAACAAAATAGTTATGGGATTTAATTTTTAAGCATGTCATTTAGAAAGTCCCTAAAATATTTATAGATAGTTATGGAACTGATTTTTTAACATGTGACTCAAAATCTCTAAAATGAAAGTGTATTAAATAGTGTTGTCGGATTTATTTTTTAAAGAATATGTGTTCTCGTTTAACGAGGGTCCCAATAACGTGTCACATCACGCATTAACGACCGGAACACCACGTCCGTACAGCGGGTTGCGTTAGTGGGTGATCCCGTTAATGTGTTGGCAGAGGTGAACGAGAGAGACGTTGGGGGCGCGCAACACAATGCGAAAATGACCGTTCGCAAGGCCGGCCCAAGCCCAAGTATTTTGAGGCTTTGGCTTTGGGCCTCCAAATCTTTAGGGCCTCCAGATTTTAATATACATATATATATATATATATATATAGCATATATGGGCTGGGCTGCAAATTAGCGATATTTGCACGCTGCAGATGGAGTAAATGAGTTGGCCTTAGGTTTTTTTTCATTGCGGATGCAGTTTACGAACTACAAGACTTCAGGGAAATAAATTGTCACCTGTAATGGCGCTAACAGATTGGGAGAGGGAGAACGGAAAGGTCGTTGATCATCCAATATCACAACGGTCATCTGAATCATCGACTATGGAGTCTTTCATTGTTCTGCCACGAATCAACATCATTCATCTATTGATTCATATGATTCATTCTCTGTTCAAAGTTCTAAGGCTTTGGTGACGAGATTGAAAGCCTTCGAGACGAATTCTAAGGCTGCTGTTGTTGAGTGGTGAACAAGTGACGAAATTGAATGTTTCGATTCAATATTAAGGTACATTATATATTAATTCTCTAATTGCCCAATTAGATTATGTGATATTAGGCTCTAATTGAAGTTTGTGATATATTTTGCCCCTTAGCAATTAGCCCTAATTGAAATTTGTGGTGAGTGTTTTTTTGTGAATCTGTGATATACTTTACAATTTGTGATAGATTTATAAATTATAATGTCAAATAGATATCGTACATTTGAAGAGTTTTTTTTTTCGAAAAGGGCCTCGAATTTTTACTTTGTCTTAGGCCACAAAAATGGTTGAACCGGCCCTGACCGTTTGACATCGGTTGTGGTGGGAACTTGGATTGATGTTTGAACTTGGGTTGGTGTTGCTAGGTTTTGGTGTTTGAATTTTCTTTTTCTTTTTTTTTTTTTTTTGTTGCAAGGTTCTTAAGAAGAAGAAGCAAAAGGAGGGTAATGGGTGTTGGGTTTTAAAAAACTTTTTGGGATTTTGACATATTTAGCCCCTCTAGTTTGTGTAGGTTATAAATTTAAATTAAAACTTCTAAATCTAAAAAAATTAGTATAAATTTTATTGTGGATTTTAGTTTAGATGTTATTTTTAAAGTTTGTTTTACATTCTATAAAAGATATTTTATATAAAGAGAATTATTATTGTTAAATGATTGAAGTTTGGTTAAACGACAACACCTAGTTAATGAAAGTGTGTTGAGTTGGTGCTGATGTGGTAGCACTTTTTCTTAGTTAATGAAAAAATGTGTTAACCCAGAACACATAGTTAAAAACACAAATATACCATTTAGACTAATTACACTTAACATCCATTAAAAATAAATTATTTTAACTATTTCATCCACTAGAGGTGAGTAGAAACCAAAATAATTAAACCGTAACCGATAAACCGAAACGAAACAAAAATCGACGGTTCGGTTTTTGGTTTTTTAATAACCGAAAATTTCGGTTCGGTTTTCGAATAATCATTTTCAATAATCGAAAAAACCGAACCGAACTGATAAGTTACAATAGTATGCTTAGTCCATGTATTTTTATGTTAAAGTTTAAATTTAAATTGTTTAGGTATTTATAAAAAACATTAACATATTTATTAATAATTGAAATGATTTATTTATTGCCTACAAGTAATAACAAAATTTAATGTAAATAATTAAATGATCTTGGAATTATTATAAGTTATTTATTGCCTACAAGAAATAACAAAAATTAATATAAAAATTAAATGATCTTTTAAGTATTATAAGGAAAATGTCTTAATAAAAACTTTAGAGAAACTAAAAATAAATTAAAAGTTTAGGTTTAAATGAACAATATTAATTAAAAAGGTTAAATATAATAAATTAAATATAAAATATAAGAAATATTCTTAAATTTTAAATTATACCTTTTATTTTTTGGATCTTATATAATTTTGTTCCAAAAACAAAAAAAAAAAAAAACCAAACGGAACTAGTGTAAAAACCTTAAAAACCAAAAAGATCGAAACCGAATGGTTTTAAAAAATCAAAAACCAACATTTTGGTTTCGGTTTTGATTTTGGCTAAAACCCAAACCGAATTAAACCGTGCACACCCATATCTACTAAATAACAAATAAAATAATTTATATTATCCCCTACTCACAAAAACTGTTACTCTCCTTTCTCCTCTTCTTTCAACACTCAACACTATCCATACATTTCATTACTCCATCGCGGACTAGTGTCCTACTAGTTGTGCGTAACTTTGCAAATTTTTGATGTAGCATTTACGAATATGTTTCTGATTTTAATAATGAGAAATTTTTATTCATGGTATTATGTTGGTTTGTATAAAACTTTTATATGTTTAGAAAAACAAATCCAATAATCTAGAATAGAAAAGATAGGGTTAAATTTGATAATACTCCATTTTGTGCCTGAAGTCGAAATTACTAAATTGTCGGACATGGATATTTGTGCAACTTGCTTGGAGTAGGTCAAATGAGAAAAATAAAGGGATTATAATAAGTTCTTGTCTTTGTTTCAATTACTGAGAAGAATCGCAGAGATCTTGAAAATCGAGAAGGATACAAATAAGAATGAAGTGTATTTCCTTTTTACATGGGGGTCGGGGTATTATCGTGATGGCTTTTGTGATAGCGTGACCATCATGGTTATACTGGCACAAGCCTTGTGATCACTATAATTTCCTTCCTCGCTGTGGTGGTGATCACGAGCATGATGGAGTATGGAGTCATTAAAAAACGCTCATGTAACTGTTAAACATTTAAAACAAAGCATTTTTACCACTGTATATAAACCAAATCTTAGACCACCTGTAGTGGGTTTTTTTTGGCGTTTTTCCTCAAAAAAACGCCCTTCCACGCCTAGGAGACCGCCCCAGGGGTGTTTTTTTCAAAAATTTTCCCTAAGCGTTTTATTTAAAACGCCAAAATCCGCACACCATTCAAAAAACAACCGTTTCTTTCAACGGTAACAAACAAAAAATTTAAGTTTTTTAATTTAATTCCACCTATTAACCTATAAAACATTCCACCTTTCACTCATTTTTTATAAACTTTGCCCTCCTATCTTCTATACTACCTTTGAAATCCAGTACTTGGGGTATGCAATTTTAACAAATTCTGAATTTAACTACGCCCAAGCACTGTTTTTTGATTTGGACACAAATGTGAACAACATTAAAAAAGGTGGCAACTAATGAGAAAAATAATGCTTTTCTGATGTACCCTAGACTATTAAGCTAGTACCTGCAAAAACATGTTTCAAAAAAAGGATTTTGAACAAGGTGCAACTTTTAAAATAAAGAAATTTTACTCGCCTTATGACAAAAGAGTCAATTGTTTCAAAAACACAAGTAAAGGGGGATGAGAATGTTTTAGATGAGTCCACATCTGTTGCTCAAACCTCTGATGCTGAGCCCACTGCTCCTGGTGAACATGACACCACAACCGGTGTTGTGAAACCCACACCATCGATAACCAAAAAGAAACCTGTCAAAACCAAAAAGCCCACCAAAACCAATAAAATGGGTCCTCTGGAAGATGAGATCCCAGAGGTTAACCGAGTGACAACACAAATCTCACTTGAAACCACTGCTGCTACTTCCTCACAACGTGTGGAAAGATCTCAACCCATAGACCAAACTCATCATGGATCCTCACAAAAGGATCATGTTGTAAGCATAGGGACACCACACAATGAAGCATATCTTTCATTTGAAAATATGCTTAAAAGCCCTTTCTCCCGGGGCAATGTCGCTTTCTACACCACCACCTTCTTCTCCAATTCCACCAACCATATTACCACTGTTTGAAGTCACTACTAGAAAATATAGCTTTTGACACCGCATATTCGGTAGCAAAACGGTAGCAATTGCCATATTGCCACCATTTTGTAACCGAAAATGCGGTGGCAAAAACACCCGTGTCAATTGCCCTATTGTCACCAAATAGCCACCACTTTTATACTTTGCTACCAGATTTTTGTCACCACAAAAACGATCAAAATTATTTGTGACCGCTCCATGTTTGCTACTCGATGGCCTTGTTTGCTACCAAGTTGTGACGGTTTTTTTGCCACCGTTTTGGTACCATTTAGCCACCGATGTTCTCACCATTTAGCCACCGTTTTCATTGAAAATTTGCTACAATTTAATGACATATTTGCTACCGTTTCATTAAAAATTTGCCACCATAACTGTTTCTCTATTTCCAAATTTTCCATTTTCCATGCTTTTTTATCATAATGCATTTCTAAAATATTACAAATTCATATAAAATAATTGAATAAAATTACAAAATCCGAAAAATATATAAAATTATAAAACATTCTAATCTAAATGCCAACTAAAACATCAAATTACCGAAATTATCCTAATATGATAAACATCAAAACGTTCAAAACCAAGTGTTTATAGCCTATCTTCGAACCATAGCGGTTAACATAGCTTCAATTTGTGACATCCTATTGAGCATAACATCTTTGTCCACCTTATCTTTTTCTTTTTCAACCAACAAGCCCGCAATAACTCCATTTAACCTTTCTTTTTCTTCATCATTTTCCTTAACGAGCTCCTTGATAACCAAGTTCGACTTTTCAATCTACAAAACAAATAATGAACAAAATCAAGAAGTCAGAATCAAAGAAAACGTACAAATTCACACAACCGGACGAAATAAGTCAGGTATTGGTGAGAAGTATTAGAAGTTAACAATAATGTACAAAGTAATATAAAAGCATTTAAATTTTTAGTTACTATCCTACTAATTATAACTCCTACTGATCCATATCTAAATATATGACTAGGGGTGAGATTTTTAATCCAAACCCAAACCCGATTACAAGGAACCCAAATCCAAATAACCCGAACCCAAATAATGTCAATAAGCGAACACAAATATCGTATTTGGATTGGTAATCAGTTAACTTTAGGGAGATTCGCATTGACCGGTTAACCCGATTATATTTAAAAAAAGCTGCCAAATGGGTCAATTTGATTGTTTTTTAATCAGTCTTAAACTATATTGTCTTTATTTGTTTCACGGATCGGGTAACAAGTCAATAAACATCATGTTCCAATCTGTTATTATAAAGTATGGGTCACAAGTAGAAGTGGCAAAATGGGCGGGTTGGGCAGGTTTGGGTAATGGGTTAGGATGGGTATGAGTTAGAATGGGTATGGGTTAGGATTGGTTTATTAAGAAATGAGTTAGGATGGGTTTACGTCAAGATGGGTTTTCGTCAAGATGGATTTGGGCATGATAGGCTAAAATATAAATAAATTAAAAAAAATCAAAAAATTAAAAAAAAAATAAAAATAAAATAAAAAAATAAAAAAAAATCAACTATAAAGAGACCCTTTTTTCGATACCTTTCTAGCATACAGACTCCGAATGTTTTTAACTTTTTCTTTCCCCCAGCCCAACAATAAATCATGATGTTTCTTACTCCGCCTGCAACCCTTTGTATGAAGTGAGAATATTTCACTGCAGCCACCAATCTGTGTTTATGTTCATCTTCAATAATGTTTAAACCTACCCTCATGCCATGTATATCTTCATCGAATCCCTTGACGATCCTTATCATAAAACCATTAAGACGAATCCGACTAACGTTGTCATTGATCCATTTAGTACACCTGAAAAAGTTTAATTAACACCAAACAGATCACATTAGTGTCAAAACGTGTGTAGAGTGAAACAAGTTATTTGTTCACTGTGCAAACTGATACTAGTGTGACAATGACTTGATTGTATATATTCTATCCATCTGATCGATCATCCATTAACTTTTTCATGACATTAAACTGGTCATAAATTTCTTCATCGGTCATTCTATTTAGCAACCTCGGGTAAATATATCAAAGGATTGTCTGCTGCAAAAAAAGGAATTATTTATTATATATCCACATTTGACACCTTTCTATAAAGAAATTTTAACATTTGCTATTTCACAAATCATCTCAGGGAGCTTCTCAAAACTGAATATGAACTCAACGAGTCGCCAATGGATAAGTTTTGAAAACCCATCCTGAACCATTCTTTTTTAATTCAAAGCCCATCCTGACCTATTCTCTTTTTTGTTGTTTTTGAAAATTACCCATCTTGACCCCCTAATATTATTAAGTTAACCCAAATCAACCCATTATTTTATATTCAAAGCCCAAATCAACCCAAACTTACACATGTGGGTTGGGATTGCCAGGTCTGGTCACAAGGGATGGGTTAGGTTTGGTTGACTCGTTTGAGATAAAAATTAACCCAAATTAACCTAATGCTCAAATACATGAATTAAAATTGTCACATCTATGATTTATCTTCTTTTCAGTAGTGCATCTACTTTGTTATAAGAAAAACATATATAATCAAGCAATTTATCCCAATTCCCATGTAACTAAATAGTAATATTCATCGGCCACAAGAAGAAAGTTTTAGCTTTTAAACTGATTAGGGATTTTAACCCAAAAAGAAAATACATTTTCTTTTCAACAAGTCAACCAAACACTGAATGTGTTTTCACAACAATGGTTTTATCTTGGTCTTCAGTACTAAAATCTTTACTGCCATCCTTTTTTTATCACAAGATTTAAACAAGATGATATGTTCAAGGCTTCAAGCATACACATTTTTGGCTCATAATAAGTAATTATATTAAACAGAAGCAGAGAATAAAGAATTGTGAAAGCGTACCTATTTTTCGAGTCAAGAGTTATGATGTTTCTGTCTACGTTTTTATCTCTAGAACATTTTAGCAGACGCTTCCTACCTTTTGGTGTTATTATCAAAATGTTCAATACGTGTGTTTTGAGCACCAATTGATTCTTTAATGTGACTTCACAAAGTGCACTATTACTACACAACTTGCAAATCTCGAAAAAGATTATTACTAAAGCCAAATAAGAAGGGTGATGCTAAAGGGGCATAGGCATTAACAATTAAAAGCATAGATTTAGCTAAGGACATAGGCATTCACGATTAAAAAAAAATGGCAGTACAAAAACAATTAGTGAACTTGTACCTAAAGAGGCCACACCTACCGGTTTTGTTAATTGTGTACATGTTGGCTCAAGTTGATAGTGACTAGGGGTGCAAACGAGCCGAACCGAGCCCGAGCTTGAGCTCGGTTAACTTATGAGAGATTGGGCCCGAGCTCGGCTCGATTCGAGCTTTGTTTTCAAAGCTCGAACTCGGCTTGTTTGAATTTTCTCAAGCTCGGGCTCGATAAGGCTCGGCTCGTTTCGAGCTTTTTATCGAGCCGATCTCGAGTAGCTCGCGAGCCGCTCGGCTCGTTTGCACCCCTAATAGTGACATTAATAAAATAGAATTATATGAAATGGTGGTGATTAACCAACACTTAAAATAAGACATACAATTAGCTAAATCATGTTGGCTCAAGTTGATAGTGACATTAATAAAATAGCATCATATGAATTGATGGAATTTTCATATTGGAAAAACCATCACCAAACATGTTATCATCAACTACAGATAATAACCAA
Source organism: Helianthus annuus (assembly GCF_002127325.2). Classification (NCBI taxonomy): domain Eukaryota; kingdom Viridiplantae; phylum Streptophyta; class Magnoliopsida; order Asterales; family Asteraceae; genus Helianthus; species Helianthus annuus. The sequence goes on from NC_035433.2 coordinate 64,734,736, forward strand.
GTTATATGCACAATGGTGAATAAAACTAGAGGTAAAAACTAACACATACATTTCATCAAACACTTGGTAGGCATTTAATCTAAACATCACTAATTACATACATTATCTTAAACTAAACCCCAAAGTTAAAGCACAGATCAAGTTTCATCATATATTCTAGCACTCATGGTAAGACACAAAGGTTGGAATGCAGAGTAAAAAAATACCTTCAAAGTGGCATAACTTCAAATTGCAATAGTGTTGAACAAAAGAGTGCAAATTAAAGTTCAGCTGATTGCAAATTTATCCATAGAAAGTTCCCTTGGGTTGAACTGCTATGAAATTTTGGGGCTGGTTCATCTGATGGTGCGGTGGAGAGGGATTTTGATGAAGCGGGATTAGGAGTGAGTTTAGGGTTAGGGATTTTGAGGAAGCGGGATAACTAAGGCAGAGAAGGGTACTTTGGAATAAATTCAGAATTAAGTGGGGAAAATGGTTGAACTGCTATGAAATTTTGGGAGGCAAGTAAATTCTTTTTTTTAAAAAAAAAACCCTAATATTTGAGACGCAGTGTAACGCTACGCGTTTTTTTTTCATAACCTTCTATATTTAGAAACCATTGTTCGTATTCTTATTTTGGAAACCTTAGTATCCTTATATTCGTCGTTTCGTTATAATCATCGAAAAATCCTTATCTTAAATTTAATTCGTTATAAATATGATTATTTATTCGTTGTTTAATTAATTAAATTAATTACCTTTGCAAGTTTAAAAGTTTTGTTTTAATCTGGTTGGTCTCGTTAGATTTGATAGTTAGAAAATAATACAACTAACCTAGTTAATTTAATGGTAAAGTTAGTTTTCTTTTTTTTAAACAAAAAAAATATAAAACAAACTGATGACCACGGGACTTGAACCCGGGTCACAAGCTTCTCCACACGCGCACATAACCAACTGAGCTGCACCTTCACTCTCGTTAAATCCAACCTGAAACCCAACCCACTAACTAAACCTACCCTTATAAGATATCTTTAAACCCTAATACTAAACAAAGAGCAGCCAACTCCCTCACATCTCTCTCAGCCGACACCCCCCTTCTCCTCTCCTTTCTCTGCGTAATCAGGCCACCGGAGCAACCCTGGCCGACGCCGGTTCCTTCAACGGCAGGCAGCACCATCTCTCTCTCTCTCACAAGCAAACCCGACACCGCACCTCTCGTCTCTCTCGCTCGTCTCCTCCCTCTATTAATCGTCGACGGCGGTGGGTATTGGTTTCGCGACAGAAGACGGCGGCGGCGGCGGAGGTCTCAACTGCTGGTGTTGAAGACGACAGTGATGATTTTCCGGCGCACGACGACGACGTCAGTGGTCGTCGAAACAAGGCGACGGTGGTTCAGGTTAGAGATTGATTCGGATTATGTTGGTTCAAGTTCTGATTCAAGTTTCGTCTCAGTTCTGTTTTTGGTCGGGTCTGGCATGCCTGATTTCGGGTTCTGACTTGTTTCGAATCCTAACTCGGCTCGGGTTTCACGAGCAGTCTGTTTAGTTTTGGCTCGAGTCAGGGTTCAGTTCAGTCTCGGCTCACGTTCAGTTTCGGCTCAGTCAAACCGGTTCAGACTTCATGTTCAGGTTAGAATCCGATTCGGGTTATGTTTGTTTAAGCTTCAAATTCGTATAATTCTAATCAGGTTTGCTGGTTCTGTTTCAGTTTCGGTGCGGATTCGGGTCTCGGTCAAACCGCGGTCAACGGTCAGAATCGAGTTCGGGTCAGCACCGGTCGAGTCAGTCTTATCTGGTTCGGGTCGACGGGTTAGACACGAGCCTCGGTATAATAACGTCGCGCATATAAATTATGTTGTTTCGTATCTATTTATTTATTTATTTATTTTTGTCGCGGAACCGCACCTGATATAATTTGTAAACATAATAGATAAGTAAATATATCCATATTGTTCCGTTTATTGCTTATTGAATTTTGAGAATTTTAACGACAACTTGCGTTGTCGGGATCGTACAAAAACAGAGGAAACTCTGTCCGATTTTCTTTAAAAATATATATATGTACTTTTTAGGCAAACCGCTAATGAAAACGTATCGAAGTCTAAATGATTTTTATAACAATAAGTATAAACGTATATTTATGTTGTCAACACTTTTATAATGCTATTGATAGGCTTAATTTAGAATTCTTACTTAAACAATATAAATATATATGTATACATATGCATATATACTAACTAGCTATACTCTAATTTCCAATTCAATCCTTCGTCGTAATTCCGATTTCTCATATGCCTGCGTTGGCCCATATAGGGTGACATCGGTGTTCCATCATCCTAACCTCACACTCATCGACACTTGGATAATCGGAAGACTTAACAATTTTGTGAGTATACTCGTACTTTTCCCCTTTTTACTTTTACCACTTTTGGGGCGTAACATGTTTACTTATTGAAACTTACACAAGAACTTTTGTCTAAACACATGAACATTCCTATAACATGCTTGTATATGTGATGGCTTGATACTTTAAATTTGGGTGATTCTTATGTGTTGAACTTATCATTAACTTCGTACGAGCCAAACCTTGACATATGTAGCGCTATAGGATTAACGACCCGCCTCTACTGAAACTTTGGTTATGTCATGAGCAAGTTGCGTTTTCTTGGTTTGATATGTTAGACACATGCCATATTTAATGTTTATCTTGAATCGCATGCTTGCTATGAGGGATTGTTCACACTTTTATCTTATGCTATGTATGTACCAAACTTGTATACTCGCCTTTGCTTTTGCATTGACTTTATTTTTAACATGTTACAGGTGGATGTTGACGGCGCATGGAATCTAATAGGATGCTTAGATACACACTTAGAAAGAATTGTATTTGTATTGTATCATTTTATTATTCGTGTTGTTGTACTTTGTTTCAAAAGCCTTGTAATTGATCCTTTAGAAATGGAATGAAATGATTATTTAAATACTTGTCACAATTATAGCGTTATGATGTCTCGAGCAATCTTCACACTTCGTCTCATCCCGATGTTTCCGCCATTGGTTGGGGTGTGACAGATTGGTATCAGAGCCATAACTATAGGGAATTTGGAAAAGTAGGAATGCTTTAGCCTAGTCTATAGTTTAGGGCTTTATTCTTGTGTTCTACTTGAAACTACTTGCATGCTACCTTATTTGTTCTTATTTATTCTCTTTTGATCTTTTAAGCATATATGTCGCTTATGTGTTAACACTTGACATGCTATACTTGTTTTAGTATGTGTAAATACTTGTTCCATCGTTCGATTCTTTATGTGTATTCTTGGTATATATCTCTATGTGTTGGTACTTGTTTTATCGTCCTATTCTTTATGTACCGCTCTTGAGGTGCATTCTTATGTGTTTATACTTGTTTGCGTATTTTTTTAACACACTCCCCTATTCTAAAGCATTTTAGTCGATTTTTTTTCTTAAACTCGAAAACACTCATATTGTACAAAAGAGACAAGTTTACCAAAATAGGCGTGAAACCCACAATTTGGTAAACGACTTTCATTTTGTTTGATTTCATTTTGTTGCACGAATTTACACCATTAAGTTAGAAGTGAAATCCACATCTTAATGGAAATTTCAAATTTCAAATATCATTTTCTAGTGGACCCTCGTTAACATGTCGAAATTAAATTTTGACCCAACGAGTACCAACCACACTTAGGGTACAAAGTCGTCAAGCTAGGGGTGAAACCCGCACCTCGTCGACTAGTCCCACTCCTTGATTTTCAAAAATCCCGCCAAGTCTCGAATTTTCGATGGATTGGGAACATGTAGTGACTGGAAGGGTGAATACCGTTAACCGAGATATCGGCGAGAGTATTCCACCTATTAGGCCAAAGCATGTGTCTTAATTCCAAAAGATCTTTCGATCACTTTGGTTAGTCAATGTTCCGTTTGGGACCATCCAAGTTTTATTCGAACTTACGCTTTATTATTTTTGATCTTTTGTCACTTTTGATCAATTTTTCGAGATTTCATCGTTGCGCAACATCATACTCTTACTTTTCATACGATTATACATTATTAGCATGCATGATTTCACGTAATTTTATTTACCCTTTTATAACAACGAGCAGAGACATATCATTGAGATAGGAGTGATTTCCTTAACTTGATGATTAACTCCACTTCTTTTCTCATCTTACAACGACATCATCAACGGATTAGGGGTGATTCCCTTACCTAGGTGATCGTTACCGATACTTTCTTTTAATAGACTATATTATGTAAACACGATCATGTTTATATCTAAATCGCTTATCATTAGTCAAATCTCTAATTATATCAAAATGCATTGATTATATAAACGAACTTCTTATCTTACAATCTATTTTCATCTAGCTCGCACACAAAATTCGTAGATTTTTCGTAAACGCTTATTTCTCGACATTCAAAACGTTACGAAATGCTACTCATCAACTTAATCGGTCCAACAAAACCATTGCTCACAAAATTTTGTATTCAACATAACTATTGAAACACTTATAAAATATTACAAATATTATTCAACATTTACAAAAACTTCTTTCAAAAGCAATAAAACATTTTATTAAAAGACACTTTTTCAGCAAACACTAAATCCATATACCAAATTCCTCTTTCTAAAGGATCAACTCTTCACGAAAATCCGTAAACTTCGAAACCTTCTAATACAAAGTTACTTAAAACGGCGCAAACTTATTAATCTCTAGAAATTTTTTTTTCAAAACCTCACTCGATACGCCAATTAAATTCAAAACACGTGGACAAGGAAACTTCATAAGAACCGGCAAATTCGCAACTATGTAAATTCTTTTAAAACCATAATAGGCATTTCCATTCTTTTACAAAGTATCATTTCGCATAATCAAAAGATGTTTTCTTTTATATTCTCCTTACATTCATAAACTAGATTTTTACATTCCATGACAACTCAATCTATTTTAACTTCGCATTTTGCGCGCACCACTATATATGCATATCGTTTTACACGTTTCAGTCAATATCTCTCAACAATCACACGCACGTCACTCGTTCTTTTTTTTTTCTTTCATACTCAAAACTTTTAATCATTTACGCGCATAAACTTGTGTATTTCGATTATTACTGTAAACAAAATCATTAATTCCTATATCCATATTTATACATTTTATGCCTTCACTTATGTTCACGCTTACACATTTATGTTATACTTATGATTCAAAAATTCGTATGTTTTACGTTTATACACACACTCACAATTATACATTTACGTTGTCTTTACGTTCATGTCTATACTACATTCGTATTCATATACATACGAGTTATGTTTTTCATTTGTACTTTTACAACTTTGTACACTTATACTCATACACATGTATTTTATTCATACTTAAACATTCATGTTTTACACTTAATTTTCACGTTTACATCTATACTCATGCATCTTGTGTTTATACTCATATTTATACTCGTATTCACACTCGTACTCGCATTTATACTCTCATCTATACGATTTATGTTATACTCGTACTCGCAGTTATACTCCCGTTTATACGATTTACGTTATATTCGTACTTGCACTTATACTCACGTTTATAAGATTTCTGTTATACTCATACTTTTGTTTGTACTCTCATTTATACGAATTGTGTCTATACTCACGTCATTCGTTGTACTCATGGTTGTATTCGCATTTTATACTCACTTTCATACACGTTATGCTTATACTTATGCTTGTGCTTTAATTCATACACATGATTCACTCATTCGTACCCGTACGCGAGCGTAATCCGAGAGATTCGCTTACGTGGGTCCCCTACATACTTAAGTATGGACTGCTTTTACACTATATTCTTATACGTACACATTCTTATCTTGTTATAAATTATGTATACCCTGACTCATACGCAACTAGTACAAGCTATGCGGATCATGCGACGATCAAAACAATCGCGGGTGCACACGGGATTGTAGTGATAGGCGTATGAAAATCATAGAGTGTACTAATGTGTATGGTAAGACACAGAACGGAACAGGACACGAATAACGAAACGGACGTAACATGGTCAAAACATGGTGGATACGCCGCTGGTACTTCCTATATATAAGTGTTTTCACCACGTTATCAAACTTTCGTAAAACGTGTCATGAGAAATTCAGTGTTTTACGGACCTATTTAGACCTAATACAAACATTAAACAACTCACAAACATATTATATCCGATTATCCACGATGAGACTTCATTCTTATGCTATTCTTATACTCAAAATCGTTATTAGATCAATCGTTCACCCTGATACCTCAAATATCCTCTGTTGTCTCAAACTACGAAGCCTCAATTTTAAACGATCCCCCTTTGTTTGCCTTAACCCTTTCAAGTCTTCCTTCTGAATAAATTTCGGGACGAAATTTCCTAAAGGAGGGGAGACTGTAACGCTCCGCGTTTTTTTTTTCATAACCTTCCATATTTAGAAACCATTGTTCGTATTCTTATTTTGGAAACCTTAGTATCCTTATATTCGTCGTTTCGTTATAATCATCGAAAAATCCTTATCTTAAATTTAATTCGTTATAAATATGATTATTTATTCGTTGTTTAATTAATTAAATTAATTACCTTTGCAAATTTAAAAGTTTTGTTTTAATCTGGTTGGTCTCGTTAGATTTGATAGTTAGAAAATAATACAACTAACCTAGTTAATTTAATGATAAAGTTAGTTTTCTTTTTTTTAAACAAAAAAAAATATAAAACAAACTGATGACCACGGGACTTGAACCCGGGTCACAAGCTTCTCCACACGCGCACATAACCAACTGAGCTGCACCTTCACGTCGAACAAAACCTGGTTTATAATTCACTTACACTCTCGTTAAATCCAACCTGAAACCCAACCCACTAACTAAACCTACCCTTATAAGATATCTTTAAACCCTAATACTAAACAAAGAGCAGCCAACTCCCTCACATCTCTCTCAGCCGACACCCCCCCTTCTCCTCTCCTTTCTCTGCGTAATCAGGCCACCGGAGCAACCCTGGCCGACGCCGGTTCCTTCAACGGCAAGCAGCACCATCTCTCTCTCTCTCACAAGCAAACCCGACACCGCACCTCTCGTCTCTCTCGCTCGTCTCCTCCCTCTATTAATCATCGGCGGCGGTGGGTATTGGTTTCGCGACAGAAGACGGCGGTGGCGGCGGAGGTCTCAACTGCTGGTGTTGAAGACGACAGTGATGATTTTCCGGCGCACGACGACGACGTTAGTGGTCGTCGAAACAAGGCGACGGTGGTTCAGGTTAGAGATTGATTCGGATTATGTTGGTTCAAGTTCTGATTCAAGTTTCGTCTCAGTTCTGTTTTTGGTCGGGTCTGGCATGCCTGATTTCGGGTTCTGACTTGTTTCGAATCCTAACTCGGCTCGGGTTTCACGAGCAGTCTGTTTAGTTTTGGCTCGAGTCAGGGTTCAGTTCAGTCTCGGCTCACGTTCAGTTTCGGCTCAGTCAAACCGGTTCAGACTTCATGTTCAGGTTAGAATCTGATTCGGGTTATGTTTGTTTAAGCTTCAAATTCGTATAATTCTAATCAGGTTTGCTGGTTCTGTTTCAGTTTCGGTGCGGATTCGGGTCTCGGTCAAACCGCGGTCAACGGTCAGAATCGAGTTCGGGTCAGCACCGGTCGAGTCAGTCTTATCTGGTTCGGGTCGACGGGTTAGACACGAGCCTCGGTATAATAACGTCGCGCATATAAATTATGTTGTTTCGTATCTATTTATTTATTTATTTATTTTTGTCGCGGAACCGCACCTGATATAATTTGTAAACATAATAGATAAGTAAATATATCCATATTGTTCCGTTTATTGCTTATTGAATTTTGAGAATTTTAACGACAACTTGCGTTGTCGGGATCGTACAAAAACAGAGGAAACTCTGTTCGATTTTCGTTAAAAATATATATATGTACTTTTTAGGCAAACCGCTAATGAAAACGTATCGAAGTCTAAATGATTTTTATAACAATAAGTATAAACGTATATTTATGTTGTCAACACTTTTATAATGCTATTGATAGGCTTAATTTAGAATTCTTACTTAAACAATATAAATATATATGTATACATATGCATATATACTAACTAGCTATACTCTAATTTCCAATTCAATCCTTCGTCGTAATTCCGATTTCTCATATGCCTGCGTTGGCCCATATAGGGTGACATCGGTGTTCCATCATCCTAACCTCACACTCATCGACACTTGGATAATCGGAAGACTTAGCAATTTTGTGAGTATACTCGTACTTTTCCCCTTTTTACTTTTACCACTTTTGGGGCGTAACATGTTTACTTATTGAAACTTACACAAGAACTTTTTTCTAAACACATGAACATTCCTATAACATGCTTGTATATGTGATGGCTTGATACTTTAAATTTGGGTGATTCTTATGTGTTGAACTTATCATTAACTTCGTACGAGCCAAACCTTGACATATGTAGCGCTATAGGATTAACGACCCGCCTCTACTGAAACTTTGGTTATGTCATGAGCAAGTTGCGTTTTCTTGGTTTGATATGTTAGACACATGCCATATTTAATGTTTATCTTGAATCGCATGCTTGCTATGAGGGATTGTTCACACTTTTATCTTATGCTATGTATGTACCAAACTTGTATACTCGCCTTTGCTTTTGCATTGACTTTATTTTTAACATGTTACAGGTGGATGTTGACGGCGCATGGAATCTAATAGGATGCTTAGATACACACTTAGAAAGAATTGTATTTGTATTGTATCATTTTATTATTCGTGTTGTTGTACTTTGTTTCAAAAGCCTTGTAATTGATCCTTTAGAAATGGAATGAAATGATTATTTAAATACTTGTCACAATTATAGCGTTATGATGTCTCGAGCAATCTTCACACTTCGTCTCATCCCGATGTTTCCGCCATTGGTTGGGGTGTGACACGCAGGGACTCGGTCAAATTAGATTTTCAAGTTGCTACCATAAATCCGGTCACAATTTAATGTTTTTTTCATTTAATTAACTTTTTATTGGTTTTTATCATGTTTCCCACCAATTTGCTACCAAAAATTTAAGGTAGCAAATTTTGCCACCATTTTGTTACTGAATATGAGTTATAGGTGACCTTTTTAAATTTTGGTGGCAAATCGGTTGCAAATTTTGCCACTTATTTTCTCGGTGGCAAATTTTGGTCGCAACTGCCCAATTTTGTAGTAGTGAGTAATTGAAATTCAGACTCAAAGCAATCCCTCTCTCCAACACATTACTGAGAGTATAAGCCAACAAATGACTGTGTATGAACCTATTCAATCTGCTAACCCCCAAACAGTTGAGGAGGCTACACACCTTAAGTTTTACGAAACTCTTTGTATATTCAATCATTCAACAAAAAATATTCACGATGAAGGCATATCTTCCATTGTTTGTGTTATAAAGTTTTTCTTCATTCCGCTGGCATATTAGTTCATCTTATTATCATCTTCCATTCTTCATCTTAAAACAAACACAAACAATTCAAACACAGATCCTAACATGGATACTGATACTCTTAAGCCTGTTAAGATCCAAAATCTAAAAGGTGAAGTATAGGAACTATTTACAAGATCTCAAAAAACTAATACTGGATTCAGCTACGATATTGTTGGATGGCGTGATTATCTGAAGAACCAAAATATTGTTTTTGGTGATGAACTTTCGTTTTGGATAGGAGAATGGAAATAGTCGTATGTAACTAACTGATATATTAGCCGTTGATCTATGTTTATAGTTGTCTGTTATCTATAATAGATACCAAGTTTTGGTACAATATCTATATACCTATTTATACTTTCTATTAAAATGTATTATGCATGATTTTCTAAAAACGACCCGTGTTTGCACACGGGTTTTACTACTAGTATAATGATAAAACACACAAAATAAAAGTCACAATATGCCAAAAAGTTTATTGACATGTGCTCAAAAAAAAAAGCCTAAAAAATGAATTAATTAGTAAAAGGAAAACAATTTGTTGTAAAAATCAGAAGCGAAAACCACAAACTAAAAGTCTTAATATATCCAAAAGAATGTTGATACAGGTTTGGTTTGTTTGTATATTTTTTAATTATTTAACCATTTAAAAAGTTTTTCTCCCAAATATATCATTTTACCTTCTTTGTGGTATTCTTTCTAAAAGAGCAATGATCATTTGAAAAGAAACTTAATTAAGGTGAATTACAACTCTTAATTGCAAAGGGAAAAAAATAAAAGAATCACTTCTAATCAAAAGTAGGGGGTTGTGCCCGCATGCCGCGGATGACGTTACTGGATCTTAGTTTGTCGGGCTTTGTTTATTACGAAATTCATAAGCTATCGGGAGAGTTCACCAATCGTTCTAGAAACATAAAGAGAAAACACACAAAACAAAAGTAATCCTATGCCGAAAAGTTTATTGACACGTCCTCAAAACAAAAATAAAAAAAAAACTTAAAAACCGAATTAAATAGTAAAGGAAAACAATCCGTCCGTTGTAGAAACCGAAAGCAAAAACCACCAACTAAAATTCTTAAGATATCCAAAAGAATGTTGATATCAGTTTGATTTGTGAGTTTTTATTTTTAATTATCTAAATATGGAAAAACTTTTTCACCCAATTAAATTCAGCAATTAAAAAGTTATTTAGATAAACAGTTTTTAAAAAATAGTTAATAGTAAGTGAAAATAAAATAAAGACATAAAAGTAAAATAAAAACACAAAAACAAAACAAATAGTTAAGGTAATTGTTATGTTAAATCTGAACTAAATAATTAAAGGAAAAACACAAACCCTTCAAAATCATTAAAAAAATATGTACTGCGAAATAAATCTAAATTTTTAAATATAAACTTTTCTCGCATTATCTAAAAGACTTGGATAATGATAATAATTCCAAAACCTTATAAGAATATCCGAAAGAGTGGGATAAATAAGATACTATACAAACCCTAGTACACTACTCGCTTTCAAAACCAAAACCATCGTACTTTTTCTTCGATCTGGTGAGTGCTACTTGTTTACTTTGTTAAGAAATAAGGAGTTACGCAATGGAGAAGTATACAAAAATCATGGAAATTGGACGTGGGTCGTATGGTGTTGTGTGGAAGGCGATGAACAAGCAAACCGGTGAAGTGGTTGCCATCAAGAAACTCAACAATGAGTACAAGACGAACGAAGACAGCATGAACCTGCGAGAAGTTAAATCACTCATCAAGATTGTGAATCATCCGAATATCGTAAAGCTCAAGGAAATAATAAGAGAAAACAACACGCTGTTCTTGATATTCGAATACATGGAATGCGATCTCTACCAACTTATGGTTGAACGAACAAAGCCTTTTACAGAATCCGAGATTAGAAACATGTGCTTCCAAATCCTTCAAGGTCTAGCATACATGCACCACAAGGGTTACATGCACCGTGATCTCAAACCGGAGAACATTCTTGTTTCCAAGAATATACTAAAGATTGGTGATCTTGGTTCTGCCCGAGAGACAAATGGTGAACAGCCATACACCCATTATAATGTTACAACGTTATGCTATCGCGCCCCAGAGGTTTTTCTACGATCTCCGTGTTACAACTCTTCGGTTGATATGTGGGCATTTGGTGCAATCATGGCTGAGTTATACACCACCCAAGCAGTTTTTGATGGTTCTTCTTATGCGGATGTAATGCAAAAGATATGCGGCGTGTTAGGCACCCCAACAGAAAGTACATGGCTCTCGGGATTGGATCTTGCAAGAAATGTGTTATATCGGTTTCCAGATTTTCCTGGCATGCGGTTTTCTGAGTTGTTGCCGACCGCAAGCTCTGATGCCGTTAATTTGGTTGCTTCACTTCTTTCATGGTGTCCAAGTGATAGGCCGACAGCCATGGAAGCGCTTCAGCATCCTTTCTTCCATGGCTGTTATTGTGTGCCGCCAACAATCCGCCTTGAAGACACCTTCCTTAATTCGGTGCCGCTAGTGTTCAAAATGGCTAAGCAACGGGAGTTGTTGAAAGAGAAAAGAAGCTTGACTAGTTGTGGGAGTGGACTGGAAAAACTGGATTCAAATGAAGATCAGATTCTTATGCTGCAATCAATAAATTTCTTTGACTTTATGGAGTAAGAAGAATTACTATGAACTCATAGAAATTGAATGTCAACGTTGTTTAAGGTTTTAATTAGTTTGTAAACTTGTACTTGAATTTGTTTTGGTATTATGTGTATCACAAATTGACGTCAGATTTTCTTGATGTGTGATTCTTTTATTGGGTCTATTGATATTCACAGAAGAATATAAGATACATATGATTGCATAATAAGCAAGTTATAATATAAAAGGTTGCATTTAAATGTGTTTAATTTAACAAGTGTTTTGCGTTCAGTTTGTATGGAAGTATAAACTATCTCGATAATCCAAAGTCACAATTCGAGTTACGTGAAGTTATTGATTTTTGTGTCACAAATTACAAAAATAACATAATTTCATTCCACAAATATAATATTTTGCTTGTTATGAACCATTATATAAATATTTTTTGAGACTTGTAATGATAGTTGATTTGATTTTAAAACTCTAATATTACAGAATTTATATCTTATTTTAAAACCAACCAGCAATAACTAAGCTACACGCATCCCTAACCCACAAACCCATCCCCCTCTCGCCAAATAACGTTGGCGTTTTTACACAAACCTTCGACGTCCCCGCTCTCATTCTCTACTTTCGTCGTTATAGCCGTCTGTAGCCACAAACTTTTAACCTCGAGTCCATAGCCTCTCACTACCATGATTGTGCCATGTCATAGTTCGAAAGTATGAAATACCTCCCCCATCCAAAGTTACGATTAGAGTCTCATTTCTCAAGAAGCCATTGAAGCATGACTTGTGTCGGTGTTAACAAAAGATTGATGAACTTTAGGCCCACCAATACTTTTTTGCATGTCAAGTTATTAATAATACGAACAAATACACATCATACTTATCTAATAAATGGGGATTAAGGCTCATGTCATAAAACAACCTTCCCCCAATCATAGACAATTATTTTAAAAAGGATGATGTCAATTCTTTAAAAAATGATGTTATCTTTTTTCTAAAACACATACATGACCACATACATGCGCACATACATACATAAGTTAACCAATAAAAGAATTTTATATTTAAATAAAAAGAAAAATAAATGAAAAGAATTAATGACTGCTTTTAAACTATAACCTAGATTATTTAAAACTCTGCAGCTTATTCATTGGGCCAACTTTCTCCCCCAGTTAAACCCTGCAGCTTTTTTGCACGCCATTCCAACCTCTCCTTCATGCCATTTAATCAAATGAAACTTCCAACCCTAGAGTTTTGAAATTCCAATCACGCTTCCACGCTTCTTTCTCTGTCGTTGCATAATCTGAATAAGAATAGTTGCAAAACCATTTCCTTTCAATCTCTCTTCATCAATCGGTATGTGTTATTGTTTGATTTGTGTATGTTTTACATAGATTTCACATGTTTTACCTTCAGATTCGTTTGTGAAGACGTAGAAGACGGTTCCGACGATTTAGGTATGTATCAGTATTCTTGTCACTATTCTTCTTCATATAATTTGACCTAATTTTCACATCTGATGTTCTATAGTTCTAATATGTCTTCTGGTTGTCCAGAATGTGTACGTTTATTTCTTGGGCTACAAAAGTTGCTGAAGCACCTAATACTGATATGGAGTTCTGGAAATCTTTGTTACCTGTAAGTAAAGTTAGGGTTTTTAGGGTTTAGTTTTGTATACAATTTGGATTTTGTAAAATTTTGTATTTTTATACATGAGTTTTGTTTAAAGATTTATGTCCAATATTGGTTTTATTATGATTTGTAGTTGTTTCATGATGTGTGGATTTTCGGAGGCTATAATATGTAAGTAATAATATTTAATTTCCATTTGAAGGTTATCAAGATAGTGAAAAAAAATATGTATCTTTCTTCTTCTTTTTTCTGAATTCTTTATGACGAAAGTGACCTTTGTTTTGTGATGGTATCGATTGTACTCGGATAGTGTAACCTCCATTTGGGAGGATCCCCTTTGAAAGTTACTGGTCTGTCTCCTGCTTCAATGGCAGGAAGCTAATTGAAGATCCTCTTAAATATGTTGGGTCGACGAAAAGATGGAAAATTAAGAGAAATTATGGTGACATTGGTTTTAAGTACAGAGATGACCAAACAATTGCTTATGTTGCTTCTCGGATGCCTGCGGTTTTCTCAGCTTGCCATAGAGTCCTCACTGAGGTATATCCATTTTCATTCTGCCCACAGTCCTACATTTTTAGTTCCTTAAGTTTATCTATGCTATTGTTTTGTTATATCAAATTATTGGTATTTTTCTTTAAAGAAAATGCTACGTGACGGATCATCCTCCAAGGGAGGACCATCACCATACCACATAGCCTTATTGAAGATAAGTACCCTGACCCTTCACTTGCCTCTGTGTATGCTCTGTCTCTAGTGCTTCCTATTAGAACTATTTTTTTTAGTTCATGTTTTCTCTACCCAGCGTTGTTTTACCTTCATTTAGAACCATTTTTTAGTAAATTATGATGACTTAGTGGATGATTTTAAGCCATTTGACCTAAAAGGTCAATATTTACCTTCATTTAGATATGGGTAACAATGTTGCAGGAAAACACTCAATCTTTTAAGTCTTTACCTTCATTACACTGCAGCGGCAGGTACCAAGTCTCTTTTGAGGCATCAAAAGTACTTCACTTTTTTGGTATTCTAATAATAGGGTTTATAATAAATTATTTACTTCAACCACTGATGGATTTTTTTTATGATTTAATATTTTAACAGGAGACTAAGGTTTAGATTGTTGGCAATATAGCTTAAGGGACTGGGTTATTGTGCCAGATACTATGCATGTTTATTAACAAACCCATTTACCTATATTTTGAATGGTAGGGGTGTTCATGGTTTTGTTTAAAACCGTGAAACCGTCCAAACCGGTCATTGGTTTGGTTTCACGGTTGGTGTTTTTTTCTAAACTTTCGGTTGGTTGGTTTCAAACATTTGCAAGAAATGAGCCGTTTGAGAAGGTGGTCTGTTACGGGTTGGTGCCATTTATGATACTTTATTTGATCACCGATTACAAGATTACATTTTCTAAAAGTAGTTATATATATTTATTTTTAGGCATCAAGGAGTATCAACATATTTATTGCGTAATCTGTTCGGCTCTTTGGTTCAAGCTCAATACTATTATTAAGATAAAATGAATTTGTTTTATACAAGTATGTTTAAGTTGATTTTGAGAAGTTATACCATCAAAAATCATTTTTTTTCTTTTTCAAACATGAATCTTACCATCGTTGTTTATCCTAAGGCCAGAAGTTACATTTTGTTTTTTTATATTCCCTCTTACTATTGTAGCTTGCAATTTCTTTGATTCTTTTCATGTTTCTTCTAAATTTTAAGTTCTCTAAAAAGTATCTACAGTAAATTGAATTGGATTTTGTATTAGGTAGCGACTGGTTGCTTTGGTTTTTGTAGTATACATGAGGATTTTCCTGTCGAAATCGAGTATCGATGTTGTGGTGATTGCTGCTTCTTGAAAGACGAGACGGAAGATGAACATCAGCTTGAAAAGAAGTGTACGGACAATCGTCACACTTTTTGTACAAGTCCTTTGGAGGATTTAGTTTCATTGTTGAGGAGCATGTACATTAGTCATTTAATCTTACAACTATTTAATTAGTCCATTTGTTTTTTTTTTTTTTTGTATTTTTTGTGATAAATGCTTTATGTATTACAGGTAGCAAAGGATACATCAACACCTATTGATGATTATTGATGATGGTTATTCAAGTGGAGGCTGCCACTATTTGGACAACCCATCTAAACCAGCGAATGGTTGCTTATGACAGAATGTATGTAATTCGGTTGCCGTTAATTATTTATATTCATACGATTGCGCTGATATACGTCTAATGCCTTTAATTATTCACATGATTTCATTGATATACGTCTATAACGATTCAAAATGATATGGTTAAATTACTGAAAACAGGAAAAAAGAGCCTTTCTATTTTGCAAAGAAGACAGAGCGATTCTGTGTAAATCTTGTGACATTTCAATTCACGGAGCAAACGAACACACACAGTATCACAGCCGCTTTCTTCTCGCCGCAGTTAAGCTATCCGAATCGTCTTCCTGTTATAACAGTTCATCGGATTAAACTCTCTGCTCTTCGATATCTAATGGATCTAGCAACAGATGAAGCTCCATTGTATCCAAACAATGTAACCTTAGATCCACTGCAAATTCGACGTCTATGAACGATGGTTGTGTGAGCCGAGAAGACGGTGTCAAGTTCAATCTTTCTGCACCTCTAAAGTCCACATAAATCATACTCCCTGCCACTTCAGGTATATTGTCTTTTCTCTTATGTGAAAACTTATTTTCTTGGTAATTTTTACCTTATCTAACTTAACTGGAATTTTATTTTCAGGGTCATATCCTTCTCATATATGGTAGCAAATCTATTTAGTATGAGTTATGCACGAAGATGACCACATAATTCTCTAGCAATACCTAGACTGTGAACCGGCTCAATAGATGTCCGAAGATCTCAACGAGTCATAGTTTCTTTTATATGTAATGTTTTAAATTATGAAAATAGTTTCCATTAGCTCTTTTACAAGTGACTTTATATTATTCAAAATTCAGAAAAAAAAAGTTTACATGTTTTGTAGTTCTATAAAGAATCTCATTTGATACTTATTAGGATGACCCGGTGACTGCGCATAATGTAGTAAGAATCTCATTTGATACTAATTAGGATTACCCGGTGACTGCCCATAATGTAGTTAGTACCTATAGTCATTACATATTTGATGAGTATTTTTTCAGAACGGGTCAAAATGGGTTTACTTTGACCTGTCAACAATTTTTGTTTTCCCTTCAACGGATTTGGAAGACCTTGAGCAGTAGCGTAAAGATTATCTGTTTGATATATTTCATGTTTAGGTATAGCTTTAAAGTTTACCTAATAGTGAATTTAGAGGGCACAATAACTTAAATGTTTTATTTTACTTTTTGCAAAGCATGTGTTTAACTTAGATACGTGCAAGCTTTTATTGGAATGCGACCTCTACCGAAGATCGCATGGCTTTGATCAATTGTCTATGTTAAGTGGTGTATTTATCCAAAGTTTTTTTTTTATTTCATGTGTTTATGTGTGTGGATTCAAATTGTGGGTTTTAAATGACTTTCTATCACTTGCTGGTGTTCGGGCTAATTTCGATACGTTTCCACACATTGTAGTTAAAGAAAGAATAATTGCCCTAATCCCTTCTATTAAAAAAAATTCCCTTTGCTTTTTAAAGGAGGCAATTTTCATTGTTGTATGTTTCGCCAATGACAATCAACAAAAGTCAAGGGCAGTCACTTTCTAGAGTTGGTTTGTACTTGAAATAACCCGTATTCTCTCATAGTCAATTGTATGTTGCTTTATGAAGGGTAAAAACACAAGATGGAGTCTAATCACTAATAGTTGATAACAATGGTAAACCTACAGATAAACAACTAATGTGGTGTATAAAGAGATTTTCAACGAATTGTGATTTGTGCATATTGATGGTTAATACAAGGTTTTGACCTGATCCGTTTGAACACGTGTATTTATTCATAACATTTTATGTAAACGATTAAGGAATTATTTTTAAAACATTATATACTTACGATTGATTTGATGGAAAATTTGATCTAATTGACTAAAACAAACCCGTGTGTTACACGGGTCATAAGCTAGTTTATAAATAAAATAGTTATTGGATTTGATTTTTAAGCATGTCATTTAGAAAGTCCCTAAAATATTTATAGATAGTTATGGAACTGATTTTTTAACATGTGACTCAAAATCTCTAAAATGAAAATGTAATAAATAGCATTGTCGGATTTAATTTTTTAAGAATATGTGTTCTCGTTTAACTAGGGTCCCATTAACGTGTCACACCACCCATTAACGACCGGAACACCGCGTCCGTACAGCGGGTTGCGTTAGTGGGTGATCACGTTAATGTGTTGGCGGAGGTGAACGAGAGAGACGTTGGGGGCGCGCAACTCAAGGCGAAAATGACCGTTCGCAAGGCAGGCCCAAGCCCAAGTATTTTGAGGCTTGGGCTTTGGGCCTCCATATCTTTAGGGCCTCCAGATTTTAATATATATATATATATAGCATATATGGGCTGGGCTTCAAACTAGCAATATTTGCACGCTGCAGATGGAGTAAATGAGTTGGTGACGTGATGTCATGGTCACAATCAAATTTAATCCAATTACTACTAAATAGTTAGTGGCAAGTGGGTATCGAACACAGATAGTTTGTGGAATATGTGTTATTTAAAGGTTTATCTAAGTTAACTAAAATTAAAGTAATTGCAATGAAAGTAAAGTTCAAGAGTTGGTTTGATTGATTTGAGTTTAAAAACTAAGATTACTATTCTAATTGCAAAATGAAAGCTTTGGTTTGTAAACAATTTAGAGACGAATGACTATCTTTAGTTTCCGGTTTGCATTGACATTCATGGTATCATTCCGCTAGAAAGAACTACATAGACATAGTTCATGTGTGATTACTTGTAGTGATGAAAGGGAACTAAGTACTCAGATTCCTAGAACGTGAGGTTGTTACCCGATGACCAATTAACCCTTACCCAAGCCTAATTCTACCCATGATATCTCGATTGCCAACGGCACCAAGAACGTATGATTTCAAATTAGATTAAAATAAGAATCAATAATTTACTAACAACTAATCACACACCATAACAAACAAAACATAAAGATAAAGTTTGTTATTCTAGAAATAAGGAAATCAAAGCATAAAGTCTTACAAACCTTCAACTAAAGACAATCATAAAAAGTTTAGCCACTCATGGCTTGAACAAACATCATAACAAAAGGATTAATGTTCATATGAATCGAAAACACAAACCAATTGTTTAGAATTGTTTAGAACTAAGAAGAAACAGCCAAAATCGCCCCAAGAACTGCTCCAAAACGTCCCACCATGATTGCCAATGGAAAGACACCATAAAACACCTTAGAAGTGGGGAGTTACACTTTTTTCGCAGGCTCCACCGTAAGCTACGGTGGCCACCGTAGCTTACGGTGGCTTAAAATGGTTTACGGGGGATTTAAACTGTCTTACGGCATCAAATTTTGTCAGAGTCTACCGTAAATTACGTTAGCTACCGTAATTTACGGTAGGCTTCAGCAATCAAATTTGTTTTCTTCATAACTTTCTCGTTTCAACTCCGTTTTCTTCACCGTTTTCGCCTACGTTCTCGTAATTTCATCCTATATCATGTTATCTTCTAATTTTTCAATTCCAAAATTTTATTTTTTCATTTATTCTCCGTCTTTCAATCTACAATCCAATTGTGTCTATTCGAAGCTTTATTTCCATACTTTTAAGCTCCAAATATACCTGAAACACAAGCAACCGTAGTTATCTAATTCAAGACAATTACATGATCAAATGAGGGATTAACTCGTCTTTTAACACACTTAAGGGTTGTCCCATGGACCACCCGTCACATCCCCACACTTAACCGTTGCTTGCCCCAAGCAACCCATTACAAATCATTTCCAAGTGCACAAGCGATCAACATAAATCAAGCATAAACATGTCTCTCCTCTCGGTTACAAGTAAACACTAGCAAAGATATGCTAGACACACAAAAGGCAAACGGGTGATTGCACAACTATATGCTTGTACCTAAATCGGTCCTCCGCCTAACAAGTGCCAAAACATGAATGCAAATCAAAGGGACTTTAAGGTTGTAACGTGGCTAGGCATACGGGTAGGAAATGGAAATATATATGTAGTAGTGAAGGACTTAACCCGGTCTTTATATTACACAAAGAAACAAACAAAACAAAACAAAGACTTTTATATACAAAACAACTCATACATCATTTTTTTCATATATATTTTTTTTGCTTTTTCACATTTTTTTTTCTTTTCTTTTCTTCTTCTTTTTTTTTTCTCAACATAGAGGAACATCCAACATAACATAACTAAACACAACTATAACAACTACTAACACTACAAGACCGGGTCAAATCGGGTATTTTTTTTTTTTGGGAAACTAGGTAAGGGTTTACAAATGATTGGCTTTCGGCACAAAATGGGCAACTAAATGTCCAAACCCCCGCCCCTCTCACTACCAAGCTCATATATATAATTTATGAGGTCCAACCCCCCAAATCCCACACTCGCACACACTAAGACGAGGTTACCTAAATGCCCTTATCCTTTCTACATTCATGTTTAACTAAGGCCTCAAAACGAATTCAAGCACAAGTTCTAATGCACCCTCATCCTTTGCCACTCTCATCAAAGACAATCATTATTTATTTACAATTGTGACTTCAACTCTCACTAAGAAAAAGGGTAATTAAGGGTTGCCGGTGTGTCACTCGGGGTAGTACAAGGTGTTTAAATTCTAACAATGTTTCACTTGATTTAAAAAAATTTTAAACAATTTTCCCCCCATCCCCACACTTGGGATACATTGACCCCAATGTATGGTTTTGGGAAGAAGTGATCGCTAAAACCATTCAACATCAACCAAAAGCATAAAATCTCCAACCCCAAATTTCTTTTTTTTAACATAAAGCAAACGAACTAACTACCAATATTTCAAAGCTAAAGAACATAACAAGACTAAGGAAAGAGTACATTGACCTGGTGAACGAACCAAACAAATACTAACAAGGCCTTATTTATGTTCATTTGCTAAGGAAATGGAAATAATTGTGTTCACGAAGTGTTTATGAATACTTATAGAACGGGATTTTATCTTCGTGTTTGTTCATTAAGGAAATGAACATGTTTGTGATTGTTTGTGTACGCTCAATAATTTTTGGTAAAACACTTAATGATAGGGAGTATTGTTATTCCCACTAACTTGAAAGCTTGCTTCTAAAAAAGTTAATTGGAAGTATTGTCATTCTCTCTTTTTTAAGAACTTGCTTTCACTAAAGCTAAATTGATATCATTAAACTTCACGAACTTTTGACTTAATTATAAATAACAAGGGAGGCTACCATGTGGATTCTATTTGAGAGTGTAAGTAGTTTTGGTGAATAGTGTCATTTGTATAGATTTATGCATGAAATAGAAATCCCGATCACTAAGTTTATTTCCTCATTTATATGGATTTACGCAACGTTCATTGTGATCATTAATCGCGATCATAAGTTCAAGATTTGCATCGAAGTTGTGATCGCAAAACACACAAAGAATCTCTGGAGATTGAAGGCTGATTGTGCAGGATCAGATAAAAAAACATCCATCAAAGTTGTTATCGCAATTTCACATATACTGAGGTGTGGGATGAGAGTTCAAGCCATGTCCCTCTACAGGTTCGAATGTTTTTACTTAATTAATTTCAAATTAGTTTTTCGGTGTGTTGTATTTGCTTCGAATATTTTTCTAAAGTAAATTCAAATTAGTTTTTTAGTGTACTGTATTTGCTTCCCTAAGAGTAATGTATATATAAAAAGGTTAGTTAAAAGAAATCATAAAATATAAAATATAGATAACTAATCAAAACCTTTCGTATGTTTTGATCATAAATTTTTAAAATATGATATTCATTTACCAATTAACAATTTAGAAATTGATATATCATTTTACATTCTTTGTGGTATTCTTTCTAAAAGAGGAATGATCATTTGAAAAGAAACTTAATTAAGGTGAATTACAACTCTTAATTGCAAAGGGAAAAAAATAAAAGAATCACTTCTAATCAAAAGTAGGGGGTTGTGCCCGCATGCCATGGATGACGTTGCTGGATCTTAATTTGTTGGGCTTTGTTTATTACGAATTTCATAAGCTATCGGGAGGGTTCACGAATCGTAAACATAAAGAGAAAACACACAAAATAAAAGTAATACTATGCCGAAAAGTTTATTGACACGTCCTCAGAAAAAAAAACCCTTAAAAACTGAATTAAATAGTAAAGGAAAACAATCCGTCCGTTATAGAAACCGAAAGCGAAAACCATAAACTAAAAGTCTTAAGATATCCAAAATGATGTTGATATCAGTTTGAGTTTGATTTGTGAGTTTTTATTTTTAATTATCTAAATACGGAAAAACTTTTTCACCAAATTAAATTCAGCAATTAAAAAGTTGTTTAGATAAACAGTTTTAAAAAAAATAGTTAATAGTAAGTGAAAATAAAATAAAGACATAAAAATAAAAAAAACACAAAAATAAATTAAATAGTTAAGCTAAACAATAATAAAATTGTTATGTTAAATCTGAACTAAATAATTAAAGGAAAAACAGAAACCCTTCAAAATCATTAAATAAATATGTACTGCAAAATTAATCAGGATTTTTTAAATATTAACTTTTCTCGTATTAATTAATTTGAAAGACTTGGATAATGATAATAATTCCAAATCCTTATATGAATATCCGAAAGAGTGGTATAAATAAGATACTATACAAACCCTAGTACACTACTCGCTTTCAAAACCAAAACCATCGTACTTTTTCTTCGATCTGGTGAGTGCTACTTGTTTACTTTGTTAAGAAATAAGGAGTTACGCAATGGAGAAGTATACAAAAATCATGGAAATTGGACGTGGGTCGTATGGTGTTGTGTGGAAGGCGATGAACAAGCAAACCGGTGAAGTGGTTGCCATCAAGAAACTCAACAATGAGTACAAGACGAACGAAGACAGCATGAACCTGCGAGAAGTTAAATCACTCATCAAGATTGTGAATCATCCGAATATCGTAAAGCTCAAGGAAATAATAAGAGAAAACAACACGCTGTTCTTGATATTCGAATACATGGAAGGCGATCTCTACCAACTTATGGTTGAACGAACAAAGCCTTTTACAGAATCCGAGATTAGAAACATGTGCTTCCAAATCCTTCAAGGTCTAGCATACATGCACCACAAGGGTTACATGCACCGTGATCTCAAACCGGAGAACATTCTTGTTTCCAAGAATATACTAAAGATTGGTGATCTTGGTTCTGCCCGAGAGACAAATGGTGAACAGCCATACACCCATTATAATGTTACAACGTTATGCTATCGCGCCCCAGAGGTTTTTCTACGATCTCCGTGTTACAACTCTTCGGTTGATATGTGGGCATTTGGTGCAATCATGGCTGAGTTATACACCACCCAAGCAGTTTTTGATGGTTCTTCTGATGCGGATGTAATGCAAAAGATATGCGGCGTGTTAGGCACCCCAACAGAAAGTACATGGCTCTCGGGATTGGATCTTGCAAGAAATGTGTTATATCGGTTTCCAGATTTTCCTGGCATGCGGTTTTCTGAGTTGTTGCCGACCGCAAGCTCTGATGCGGTTAATTTGGTTGCTTCACTTCTTTCATGGTGTCCAAGTGATAGGCCGACAGCCATGGAAGCGCTTCAGCATCCTTTCTTCCATGGCTGTTATTGTGTGCCGCCAACAATCCGCCTTGAAGACACCTTCCTTAATTCGGTGCCGCTAGTGTTCAAAATGGCTAAGCAACGGGAGTTGTTGAAAGAGAAAAGAAGCTTGACTAGTTGTGGGAGTGGACTGGAAAAACTGGATTCAAATGAAGATCAGATTCTTATGCTGCAATCAATAAATTTCTTTGACTTTATGGAGTAAGAAGAATTACTATGAACTCATAGAAATTGACTGTCAACGTTGTTTAAGGTTTTAATTTAGGTTGTAAACTTGTACTTTAATTTGTTTTGGTATGTTGTTTAAGGTTTTAATTAGTTTGTAAACTTGTACTTTAATTTGTTTTGGACTTTTGGTATGAAGTGGATCACAAATTGAGGTCAGATTTTCTTGATGTGTGTTTCTCTATTGGGTCTATTGACATTCACATTCACAAATGAATATAAAATAGACATATATATATATATATATGATTGCATAATAAACAAGTTATAATATAATAAATGATAAATAGAAGTAATTTATATTAAAACATTCACTACTATATGACTCTCCTTTCTCCTCAACACTATCTGTAAATTGCCATTAACTCGGTAGCAGACTAGTGTGCATGGTGTGTGACATTCGAAATTTTTGATGTAATATTTATGGATGTTTTATTTTGTTTAAAAGATGAGAAATTATTATTCATGTTATCTTGGTATGTATTATATTTTTATTTGTTGAGAAGAGGGTTTAATTTGAAAATATTTAATTTTGTGTCTAAAATTTAAATTCTTATAAGAATTCGTGTAGTGTGTGTGAAAAACCCAGCCAACTCAGCATCTAAAGGCGTCACACACCATTCCGGTGTGTGCGATACCCCAACGTTAAGCGAAATTGGATGTAGGGGTTTTTAAAAGTGAACAAATTATTTTTTATGAATAAATGTGTATTTTAGTTATATTATAGATGTGGGATGTAAGTTTAAATCAATGTATAGTGAAGGCGTTAATCTTGAATTAAGGAGATTAGGATCAATTATGGGTTATAGATAATTATGATGGATTATTTATTGAGTTTTTTTATATTTCATTTAGGGATAATTGTTAGTTTTAATTAATATATGGTTTATCTAGGAGTTTATTAATTTATATAAATATAAATAGAGTTTGAGACGGGTTAGGACTAGATTGAGTTTAGTATAAATAAATGGTTAGAGTTATTGTATTTGTGTATTTTTATTGATAAATAATAAAAAGAGTCAAGTGGAGTTCGTTCAAACCCTATTTGTGTGTTCGTTCAAGGGTCGGATTTCCAACAATTGGTATTGAAGCTTTACAATTTTTAGAGTCGTTATACGAGAATGGGGAGTCGCCCCTTGTGGGGTTGCAACGACGGTAAACTGACGGAGTGACTAAAGACGGAAAATAGAAAAAAAGGTTTGGCAGTGAGGGAAAAAAGGTCGGAAATCAATGAAGACCGAAAGGTGTTATGGTTCGAGAAATAATAGTAGTTCGATTGTTTCTTTGATGTCGTGTGGGCTGTAAAAGAAAGTTCATGCGTAGGAAGATGTTTAATCGGGCCACAAGTGAAGTATAGGGGTTACTAGGGTTGTTCAGAATTCGTTTCGAAATTGAAAATTTTGAAATTCGATTTAGTTCGATTCGATTATCAAGAATTCGCTTCCATTATAAAAAATTCGAATTCGATTTAATTCGAGTCAAAAATATCGAATACGAATTTATAATTTTAAATTCGATTCGAAATTCGAATTAAACATATACATATTTATTTGTTATATTTATATATAATGGATGTATAACTTTTATTGTGTTAGATTATAAATTAATCAAGTATTAAACGAACCATTACCAAACCCATAATTTATATGAATTTATTACATATTTTAACTGAATTTGAACCAAAACAAAATTATTCGAAATTTGATACGGATCGAATTGGCTGGTTCTTAATCGAATACAAGTTGAAGAAAAAATAAAAATAATTCAAAAATTCGATATTCGATTCTATAAACACCCCAAGAGGTGGCTACGTGTCACATGTTAATGTGATAGTGGATCAATGGAATTAAGTTTATATTTAAAAAAGTTAAAAACTTGAGGGCCAAGGGAATAATGTTGGTGAAGGCTGCAAAGTCACATGGGTGAAACTTGATTGCCATGGACAATGGAAAGAAAGAAAAAGGAAAAAAGGGTGTTTTAATTTTTCTTTTGGTGGAGACGATTCAACATTAGAAGGGTTCAAGGTCGGGTTCGAATGCTTCTTAGCCGTGTAAGAAAAATGGTGAGTGTTCTTTTTCTACGACAGGTATAAAAAAACCAACTTACTTGGGTGCATCAGAGACAAGACAGCAGGGGCTGAATGGGGTTCGATTAGCAACCGCAGAAGAGAAAATAGCGGTGGCTTGTTGTGTTGGCGGTCGATAGCAAAGGGTGCAGATCGATTAACAAAGTTTTTCATGTACCGATCAAGGTTACTTTCTTTACGTTTTTCAGAAAGGGAAAAAAGGTGAACTGTGGTTCGAGTCAGCGGGTGTCACAGGGGAAGTACTGTTGGGATGACGATGGTGACCAGTGATCAGTTCATTTCAGTTTAGCGGTGATAGCTTCACGCATTAGCAATTTCAATCCAGATAAGATCAAGACCTGGTCTTTCCCGCCAAGGATAAGAACGGAGTAACTGGTGTAGGTTGTTCTTTTAGCAGAAGTATCTGATCGGACTAGCGGGTAGACGGACGGAAGAAGATTCGTCAAAGTGGGAGGCTTTGAATCTTGTCGTGTCTAGCAAGAAAAGAATAAAACAGTAGAAGTGGGGAGCTTGTTTTTTCTTTGATCAGTGGTCAAGAACGTTGTAGTTCTGGTGGCCCGGGTAGAGGGATGCCAAACTTGGTCAAGAAATTGAAGTTATGGATAATGGTATGGATGTGAAGAAATTGGCCTAATTCAAGATTGCGGGGAATAATGAAGGGCGTTAATCTTGAATTAAGGAGATAAGGATCAAAGACGGGTAATAGATAATTATGATGGATTATTTATTGCGTCTTTTATATTTCATTTAGGGAACAGTAGAAGCGGGGAGCTTGTTTCATGTTGTTGTATGTCGGCCTTTTTCTAGCTCCTTGCTAACTAGTTGGATGTTTCTGGCTTTTCTAATAGAAGTTTGCTGATAAAAATAGTAATAAAAAATAAGAATTTTATACCCCCTAATAATAGCACAGCGGAAGTCTTGGAGTTAAAATATTATTACAAAAATAATGTCCGAGTGTTCAAAATAATAATTACTGACCGCTTGTAATAAAGATCCACAGGCGGATTGAAAATGTACAAAAATGAGATGATCAGAATACTAGGCTTTATGTAAAGGAGTTGCAAATTCCTCTTCTAACATTACCAGACAACTTCCAACCTATTTACGTATTCTTGCAACCTGTAACTTAGTCTTTTGAAAATACGTCAGTTTACACTGGTAAATACAAATAACTAACACATTTTGAAAACATTTCAAAAATCATTTTAGTGCACAAGGCGCATGATTTTATAAATAACTTGCGACAATTCAAAATGATCTTGTATACAGTTTTACTTGCCTGTTAATACATATGGGGCCCAATACTAAACACCGATAACATGATTAACCGGCACGCCACTTAAACCCACAAGGGGTGTATCCCCAATTAA
This sequence comes from Helianthus annuus, assembly GCF_002127325.2. Taxonomy (NCBI): domain Eukaryota; kingdom Viridiplantae; phylum Streptophyta; class Magnoliopsida; order Asterales; family Asteraceae; genus Helianthus; species Helianthus annuus. The sequence goes on from NC_035433.2 coordinate 64,761,900, forward strand.
TTGGTAAGAAAAACATTTTATAATAGCATTAGCATTTGTCAGGTGTATGCCTACACCCCGTGCTTAGTCGTGGCCATTAGTAACTTAAATGAGCCGAGGATATCCAGGACACGGTCGCGTTAACCCACAATGTTTAAGTTATTAGACAAAATAGATTAAAATGGGTTATGAATATTTTGTAGTCATAATCCAAGATATGATCCCATACCCGACCAAGCGATAATAATATACCGTATCCCAAGCCCGTATAGGGAAAATAGGTTAAGAGTATTTACCTGAGCTAAAACTCCTCTTATAAATGCAAGAATTATAAATAGCTCAGCCGTAATCAATTAACTAAGGTTGATTGCAATTTACTGGAAGGCCCTAGTCTGGAATGATGGTATAATTAACCAATTAGAATGTTAACGGGTCCTATTCAAGTCATAGACTTGGACCGGTTAACTTAAACTAAAGAAAACATTATGATACGCTTGATTAAGCGATGACCAGAATCGAATGTAGTTTAAACCCAACAAGTACTAAGACTTGTATAATATGGGTAAACAATATACATTATGGAATTTGAAGTAAAAATGATAAGAATTGACCCGTTTCGCTAAAGTTACGTAAACTAGTTACACAAGCTTAACCGTACGCATATAAGCGATATTGGGTAACCGGATGAGTCATAAACAAATTCTATATGCCAATATACTTTAAATAAGTTGTAGCATCAGAAGGTTATCAACTTATATAACCATTAAGGTTTTAAAATCAAAATATGCACCATAAAGGCATTTTAGTCATTAAGCGACATAGTTTAAGAACTTGCATATAAAATCTGAGTTATGATCAAGTACCTTCTGTGAAAACACTTTAAGTATGTTATAATATCAGTCGGTAATAAGTTTTGAATAATAGTTATGGTTAAAAACCATACTATGCGCCAAAAGGGCGTTTGGTCATTATAGAACATAATTTATGATCATATATCAAAACTCAGGTTATGAACAACTTCATAATACCAAAATATGTTATTTATAATAACATATCAGTAGATAATTAGTTTTGTATAGTATTTATGGTCTATAACCATATTATGTGCCAAAAGGGCATTTTCATCATATTATAACATAATTTAGGAACTTGTAAAAAAACCCAGGTTATGAACAGAATTATAATACCAAAACGTGTTAATAATAATAATAATAATAACATATCAGTAGGTATTTATTTTGTAAGTTCATCTTTGATTAAAACCAAGTTTTATGCAAAAAGGGCATTTTGGTCAAAGTTAGGCATTTTATAGAAACTTGCATATAAACTCAGAATCTGATTATGATCATGTAGTATAACCTCAGAGGGTTATCCTACATTATAATGTGATCATAATACAACTTAAACTAAGTAGCTAACTATGCTAAATCGGGTCAGAATCGAAAGTCAAAGCAGAAGTCAAACTGCTCGACTTTCGGTTGCGAACCGACCTTAAAACTGGAAATGACGGGCTGAACATGTTTTACATGTTCTGATATTAATTACCCACTTATTTAAGTGTCAAAACATAGTTTATAACATTCATATGATCGGTTTATAAAGTTTACGAAAAACTGACTTTTGACTTTTTAAATAATTAAACTTTGACCCGTCAATTGACCAAGTTAACGTGATTTTCAGGATGTGCCCTTTTGAGGGATTAACACCTACCTAATTACGATCACGTAGCTATATTCGACTCGAACAATGGCTGGACCATAATGGTCTGACCAAAAGTTAAAGCAAAAATCGATTTTGTTTGACTTTCGGCTATAAAAGCCTATAAAACGAAAAATGCACAGGAGAGGAACACTTACAAGTGATCCTTGGACGAAATAGAATTAAGTTGGATGCTCCTTTCAGCTAGGAACTTCCAGAGGATGGAGATAGAATGAATTTCAAGAAGGTGCAAGTTGTGAAGTGTGAAACGGACACCTATTTATACTTGAATGGGATGTTTGAGATTGTTCCAGGTGTTAGCAGGTGTTAGAGGATCACTACAAGTGTCCTAGAACGTGGCATGAGCAGCCATGAAGCCCATGGTTTCGTATAAGTGGTTTCATGCAGGTTCGCTTGATGCCCAAACAAAAATTCATAGCTGGCAACTTTTTACGGACCGTAGGGGGATCCCTTTGCGATCTGTAAAGACCATGCGCACACCTGGTTCTCCGCTCCTTTGTGGACCGTATAGACTAAAGGTCTACGGTCCGTATACAACGAACAAAGACCATTTTTTTACAAGTTTCCACCTTTAGTCCCTCCATATTCATACTTTCAAATATTGACAAAAATAGTCCCTCTCGTCCAACATTTGGCACAAATGAGAGTATGGACACGTGTCAGTACATTACCGGACATGAATTTACGAAGTGTTACAACCTCACCCCCTTAAAAGAAATCTGGACCTCGAGATTTTATTCAAAAAGATGGGAGGTACTTTTGTCGCATAGTGGACTCAACCTCCCACGTATATTCGGGGCCTCTATGGGCATCCCATTTAACCTTTACAATAGGTATAAATTTCCTTCGGAGCTTCTTAACCTGTCGATCTTCAATCGAAATTGGTTTCTCAGCGAACCTCAGGTTTTCATCAATCTACACATCTTGATGTGACATTGCTAGCGACTCATCGGCTAGACATTTCTTCAAATTACAAATGTGGAACACATTGTGAATTCCACTAAGCTCCTCCGGCAGGTTTAGCTTATAAGCTACAGACCCGACACATTCGATTATCTCGAATGATCCTATATATCTTGGGCTTAACTTTCCCTTCTTCCGAAGCGCATCACACCTTTCCAAGGTGATACCTTCAGCAAAACTTTGTCCCCTACTTGGAACTTAAGAGGTTTACGCCTCTTGTCAGCATAGCTTTTCTGCATGTCCCTGGCAACTTTGAGACGATCATGGATTTGCACTATCCTTTCCATGGTCTCCAGGACAATCTCTGATCCTGATAGTTGGGCTTCCCCAACTTCAGCCCAACAAACGGGCGTTCGACATTTATTCCCATACAAGGCCTCAAAAGGAGCAGCCTTGATACTCGTATGGTAACTAGTATTGTAGGAGAATTCTTTTGGGGGAATGGTCATCCCAACTACCACCCAAGTCGATCACACATTCCCTAAGCATGTCTTCCAAAGTTTGAATTGTACGCTCACTCTGTCCATCTGTCTGAGGATGGTAAGTCGTACTGAAGTTTAATCATATGCCTAATGATTGCTGGAAACTTTTCCAGAAATGTGAAGTATATCTAGTATCTCTATCAGATACAATAGATATTGGCACACCATGCAGGGACACATCCTCGTCCACATATAACTTGGCCAACTTGTCGGAGATATGCTTCTCCTTTATGGGCAAGAAATGAGCTGACTTAGTCATTCTATCCACAATAACCCAAATCGTGTCATTACCACATTTGGTCGTAGGTAACTTGGTAATCAAATCCATAGTTACCGTGTCCCACTTTCATGTGGGAATTTCAAGCTGTTGTAGAAGTCTTGACGGCTTTTGATGCTTAGCTTTAACTTGTGAACACGCCAGACACTTAGCTACATAGGTGGCTATGGATTTCTTCAAACCCATCCAGCAATAGTTCTTCTTTAAATCTTGGTACATTTTGTCACCTCCAGGGTGAACAGAATATTGAAACCCAGGTTCAACCATTGAATCTAAGAATTCCATCTTTCCTAGGTGACAATTGATCAACACTTCCACCCAATCCTTCACTAGGAAGGTTAGATTACGCATCCAATAGCTTCTCATTCAAGCTAGACCTGAATTTGAACCATCACCAAATGGGTTACTAAAATCAGAACCATACCCATCATTGGGTCCCTGCCTCCTATGATTGATCAAGTCAGCCATCCGGTCAGTCAACTGATCGACCACTTGATCCAAACGTTGATCCACTCGCGCCGTAAGTCGTTGCTCCAACTCCCGTTCATACACTTCATCGAGCGGTCGTTCTCCTTGGAGGCATTTTGAGCGAGAAATTCGGCTCTGATACCAACTGATGTAGCGTGTGTTATGATAACGAAGAACAAATCACGTTGATACTACGAATACCAATGATTATCTTCCCCAAACCCCCAAAATTCAACCAAAAGGGCAGAGAATTTGAAGTGAAAAGTGATTAAAATCGAAATTGATTTTTGACCGTTGGAATTACAAGAACAATACATAAATAGAGACTGAAATTCAAAATGGGCCACAAAAAGGCCATGGACCAAACACAAGCCCAAAAACAAAATGCATAAAACACCGAAAAAACATAAAAAATGTCCAAAACTCCCATTAGAATGCATTTTCTGTGGCGAAACTTAGACAAGGCCTCTTTGGGGCCTTGCCACGACGTGCTCCTCGTTTCAAGCTTCGATTTGACTGGTCGAACGCCTAAAATGGAGACCCATGGCCAAAGTTATGCTTGTTTTCGTCAATCACCCTTGGAAGCTCGATCATGGGCCTCCAAAAATGTCATGGCCCAATCCTCTATACTTGGGCCTGCATCAGCAGCTAAAGTGTCGAATCATCCTGAAAATTGTTTGTTGGGTGTGTTCCTAGATGGGCTCAAAGAAGAGCTCAAAGCCAATATCATAATTCATAAACAAAGGATGGTGTATGACGCCATGAGTTTAGCATTGGAGTATGAATCCAAGGTTGGTCGTTCCAAACCCGAAAAAATGATGACTCTGAGACCCAATCCTAAATCCACCAAACTAAACCCGAATCCGCAACAACTCTCCAAACTCCAGGCACAACCACCAATAAACCACATGTTCGAATCTCATATACAAAAAACCGCAACCGGTTTTTGAAGGGGAATGTTTTAGACTTGAGGTAACAAATATGGGACGGAACACAAGTGCAAAACGGGCACCTTAAAAATTGTTGATAATATAGAACACCAACAAAGGGAATGAGTGACAGGCACCCACAACTCTCTTGATGTCTTGGCTGAGATTAGACTTCATGCACTTTTGGGTCAGTCACCTACATCAACTATGAAATTCATGGTACTTTGGATACAACTAGAATTTTAATTTTGGTGGATAGTTGCTCAACACACAATTTCATTTTGGATAAGTTGGTTCATGAACTAGAACTCATTACCCAATTTGTGACTCCTTTTGGTGTGCAAATCGGGAACTATGATATAATCAGCTTTGCAAGGATGACACCCTGCAACTCTCTAATCTTCAAATAACCCAAGAATTTTACCCGTTTACGTTAAGGGGTGAGTTGGTACTCAGTATTAAATTCTTAGCCACCCTAAACACAATTCAAGCCAATTGGAATGAGATGTCAATGGTATTCACCATTTGTGGTCTAGACTACAAGTTACAATGACTACCACCAAATCTTCAAAATTCTGCCACTTTCCACCATCTCACACTCAAACCCTTTTAGAAACACTTTACAGAAGCTGGTAAGGCAGGTTCATTATCCTCAACTCGAGGACAAGTTATTTTATAGGGGGGGGAAGTAATGATAAGGGCCCGATAAAAGTTTATACAAAAAGGAAGAAAAATTTAGAAGTGGATGGATTTGGAAAGATCCTTAGAGTGGTTACAATTTCTGATGGGATCCCATATTTATCCACTAAATCAAATGCATAATTACCTCCATGACTAATCTAAGCATGTATCTTAAAGACAAAAATAATGGGGAAGTTCCAGCAACTTTTCACATAATAAATATGCCTAGAGTCATGTCTTTTTTTGTCATGAATTATCTTGATTTCTATTGTACTTCGAGAGTGGTCCATCTTAATTAGGGCCTACTTTATTACAGTTTCTATTGATTTGAAGTCATCCAGCTTTAAGTTCTTAACAAGTCGCCATGAGGTTAATGCAGGTATGGTGAAACAAGTATTTTGTTTTCAAGTCTGACTGATGGGCATATGTCCTTTTATTTTAGATATGTTTCAGTGTATCTGGTGCTTCAGTTTGATATTTTTAGCACTCATAAAGAATGTAAAATGGAACATGTTGCGTAGATTTAATTAAATAGGCAGGTCTGTTTGATTTGACCCGCCCGCCTTATGTCCATTTAATTTTTATATAGTTAAACATAACTGTATATTAATCTTATCTTTTACGTAAAACAATTTAGGAGGGTTGTATGCTCTATAATTTAATTTTTGCGAGATCATAGAGGTGTCATTCATTAACCTTCATGGCCAGCCATGAAAGCAATATATGATACACATTAAGATACTTCCAACTACCATATGGTGCTTCTACCATACGAAGTTCAACAAAAAACATTAAAATCAATACTAGGCTCAGGATGACTATCCTAAATCTTACTGACGTAGACTCGTAATTTCCTACCAAATATGGGAATGTGAGTTGTTAGTTGAGTTTAGACACAAAAGGCGAGTCTCTAAATCCCTCAAACTGTGGCTCAGATACCAACCTGTCACACCCCGCTCTCCTAGTTAGCTCAGATGTGGGGCATTAGCGTGACGATTGTATATCATTTTCACATCGCAGCGAAAACATAGAGTTTACATACAATTAAATGGCTTACAAACATAAAACTCCCAAAATATATTAAAAGTGTGTATCAATATTCAATACAATATAACCTGAACCTTAAAAAGGACTTACTGACATCATTGGTTCTTGACAATGGGGTGCAACCTCCAGGTAACAAACCAAACCCTAGCCCAACCTACGTATGAGGTTCGCCACCTATAAGTCAATTCTTAAAATACGTTAGCCTTCGTTGGTAAATACAGTTAGCAGACACATTTATAAAATATTTCATAATCATTTGATAAGTATCTTGATTTACCAATTTTACATGCGTGTCACATTCGGAAACTACTACTAGCTAGTGTTTGATCAATATACACATTATTTGCGTCTATTACAGGTGTATACCCTGCGCTTATGGTCATTACAACAATGGATATCATAGGGCACGGATATATGTATGATTAACCCCCAAATGCTTTATGTTAATCAATAAATATGTATTAAATCGAATTATACGTGGTAAGCATTTAGCACCACTATGTGATACAAGAACCAAAGGGTTTTATACCATATCCCAAGTTTTAAATAAACAAGTTAAAAGTATATACATGTACTAGCGATTGAATTCAGCATAGTCGGTTTGTAGTACATTTTCTAGAGTTTAAATATATGACGAGAAGAAGATATTTTTTTCCTAATTAAGAATGTCATCTTTTATCTTGTTAATAGAGGCTTCTTGATCAAATTTTATTAACCAACGGTGTGAATACTGGTGGGGGGTTCTATAGTCACAGAGAGGATGAAAATTATATCCATTATAATCGTTTACTGGTTGTTATAAGTCATTGAGACTTGATAAGTTAACGTGGATTCGTAAATGGTTTCGATAAATTAAACGGTGAACCAGACAGAATGTTGGTTATAAATGTACAAGTGAGGATGTTCGTCATTGTGGGTTTGTTAATATAAGTGCAGTAACCTGTTGGGTAACTATGGCTTTATCAGTTCTGGTCAACCAAAGCAGAAGTCCAAGTCAGAGAAGTCAAAGATGTGAAGCATGACAGGATTCCGGATTATCTGTGGTTCCGAATTACTTGAATATCTTAGAACTATGGGTTCCGATTATTTGTTAAGTAATCTGGAATGAGGTGTTCTGGGTTATTGTTTGGAATTACACTAATAGTGTTTTGTATAAAGTGTTCTGGATTGTTGGATAGTTCTCAACAGCATGTGTTTGTTCTGGATTTTTTGTTTTGTATCCCGGACAATATGTTTTGTCCGAGGTTGCGCTCAAGTCTTTATATATGTGTTGTATAGATTAGATTAGGGCAAGCATTTTGGAAAAGCTTTTCTATAAAGTTCTGTGTGAACATTGTAGAAAGAGAACGTTAGAGAAATAAAGCTAGGGTTAAGATCTTTGTGATCTAAATGAGCTTGTGGATGATGTATACTCGTTCGGTGTTGTAAATCTGTGATGATTAAATAAATGAAAGATTTTTATCTTCGACTCTATCTTCTCTGTTTTAGGGTTTCATGTCTTATTCAAGTGCAATGGAAGTTGTGTGTCATCGATCTAGGGGTCACGTGGCGTTTACAGTGGTATCAGAGCATGGTTACCGATTCGGATTGGCCTAACCGCCTTCCAAATCACCATTGCTCTTGATTTGATGTTGGTTGTCACCAAACATCATGGAGACGTGAGATTCAATGAGATTTTGATGTTTTTAGAGTGTGTTTCTGATTTCTGGATCAAAATGAAGTTTGATATGTTCAAATGAAGTTTCTGCAGAAAACTTGAAGAACTTGGGAGGGTTTGGTTCAGATCTGAAGAAATTTGAGTCGTGTTAAAGAGTTTTGGATCTGAATTGATCGGTTTTTGTTAGACCTAAGGTGTTGATCTAATAAAGGCTCTGCCCAAATTTCTGTAAGTGTTAAGAGTTCCGAGATACTTGTCCGAATTTCCCTTCCAAATTATCAATGACATTAATGTGAAGTCACATTTTGGTAGATAATCCGGAAGAGGATTGTGTAATCCAGACTAATTTGTTCCCGGCTACTCTAAATTAATCTATTCCAGGTTTGTGGTTTTTCGGATTAGAAATTCATCCGAATTTCCAAATTCCGAGTTTACAATAATAAGTTGTTTTGAAATTACAAGAATTCCGGGTTTATAAACCATTCCGAACTATTGTTCCATATCAATTGTATTCCGAATTTGAAGTTATTCCAAATTTGTGTTTTGAATTTCTTTGGAATTCAGAATTTGTCATTGTTCCGGATTTAATAAAGTGTTCCGAGTTTATAAGTGTTCCAGATTACACAGGTTATTCTGAGTTTACAAGATAAGTTCCAAGTTTAATAGGTTGTTCCAAGTTTACAAGATAAGTTCCGAGTTTAACAAGTTGTTCCAAGTTTACAAGGGTTTCCGAATTCACTTAAACTTCTCTGAGTTTGCACTTGTTCCGAACTTAGCATTGTTTAGAGTTTGTTGTTTAGTTCGGAAAACTTGTCTGAAGCTCAGGTTTTTTCGATTTTTTTATTGTGATCAGAAGTTTGGAAGAAGTTGTATAATTTGGAAGATTTCACTAATTTTGACAGGTATAATTTGGGAGTAAGTATTCCAAATAAGAATATTTTTCCAGATTATTGGATGGTTCCGGCTTATTAGTGTTGCCCGGAATAGGTGAGTATTAAAAAAAGGAAATTTTTGTTTGTGGCGATGAGACGAGCGCGTGGGAAAAAGATGGTGATAGAAACTTTTTTGAAATTTTGGTACGGTAATGGTGGACCCTGGTCGTTTACAAGATTATAAGTGTTCGGATTTGCTCCTTACTAGAGTTTAGGGAAAATTTGGGACTTTTATCGTGCATTCGAGGTGAAGATAATAAGATTTGGTTGGACTCGGTAATTTACAAAGAAAAGGGGGTAGTAAAAATTTCATATATCCTCTTTCTTTGTAGATTTCTAAAAGCTCATCGTGCGATAGTGAAACAAGTTCGTGTTTACAATCTTGAGACTAAGTGAGGTTTAATCTTGCCAGTCCAGAAAAGTTTAAAACATGATATACTTTAGAGCTAGTGTGTGATTGTCACACCCCGATATTTCCACGTATTACCGGTGGGCCCGGTGGGGAGCATCGTGACGTAGTTGATATCATCATAGTCAAACAACACAATTTTAAATGCACAGCGAAAGCAAAAGAGATGAATCACATTACAAACCGAACAAATAGAAATATCAAAGTATCACAAACGGACTGTAATGGATCCACAGGCGGATCGAAAGATAAAAAGGAAAATTGTTCAACAGACTTTAACATCTAGAGCTTGCAAGACTTGATTAATGATGCCAGGAGTAGCCAGCCCATTTCGTCTAGTACCTGCACTTAGTCTTTTTGGAAAAAACGTCAGCTTACACTGGTAAATACAATTAACTGACTCATTTTGAAAAGAGTTTAAGAAAATTAATTTGAATGCACTTAGGCAAAAATATCTTTTATAACTTGGGACAATTATTTAAAAAAATAATCGTGTATATAGTTTTACTTATTTGTCGTCCATTAGTACCGGTTAGAAGAGCCGGTTAAGATTAACTGACACTCCACAGGTATAATGCCCACAAGGTTGATTCCTTTAAGTGGATTACCAGTTTTTACATATGCAATTGTCAGGTGTATGCCTACACTCCGTGCTTAGGTCGTGGCCATTTCTTTGAATGATGCCAAGGATATCCGAGACATGGTCATTTAACCCCCAAAAGCCATACACCAAATAATACAGATTAAAACGAGTTATGTAAATACATTAATCACAATATGATTTAAATGACTACACACCCGACCAAGCGGTATTATTATAATACCGTATCCCAAGCCCGTATAAGGAAAATAAGTTAAAAGTATTTACCTGAGCAAGTAATAATCACAAATAGCAAGTGCACGTAGCTTTTACCAGGCTCCTAATCTGGAACGAAGGTTTTAATAACCTATTAGATTCCTAACGGGTCTTTAATTAAGCCTAAACTTAGACCGGTTAGTTTTAAAAGAAGATACGTTTCAAAACGCGTGATTAAGCGAAGACCGGATTAGATTGTGGTTTAAACCCGAGAAGCTTGGATACTTGTTTAATATGGGTAAACTAAACACATTCTGGATTTTGAGAGAAAAATGATAAGGTTTGACCCGTTTCGGCTAATTTATGCAAATAGTTACATAAGCCGATCCGAACACAAAAAGTGCGTAACGGGTAACCAATTGAGTCATGAACATGTTTCCTAAGTTAATATGCCTTAAATATGTTGTGATATCAGTAGGATACTTTCCATTATGCCCAAAATGAATTTAAACTCACATTATGCCCTGTAGGGGTATTTTGGTCATTTTAAAGATCATAAAAGAGATTATTTATAAATCTGAGTTTCAAGTCTGATATAATCAGTAAAAATATTCATTTTTATAAGTCATAAAAGTAGGGTATTATATATATGTGAAATTTGTCATTTATAACCAAACTATGCACCTTAAGGGCATTTTGGTAATTTCACATAGGCTTAAAAGGTCAAAACTGGAAATCTAATAAAGTATAAAAATTTACTAAAAATATCAGTAGGCATCAAACCTTATATGTTAAAAATAGTTTTAACTTATACTATGCGTTAAAAACGCGTAAAAAGGCGATTTTAAGCGATTTCCGGGTTTTATAAGAAAAGCTGATATTTTTATCATTCCAGAAAGCTTAAAATGTTTTATTTATTATATAAAATCAGTAGCAAAAGGTTTGGTGTCAAAATGTTTTGTAAAACTCATTTTATAGGGCAAAAGGGCAAAACCGACAATTACCGAATAAAGCTTAGAACCCTATGTTATGCTCAGCCTAAAAATAAATAAAAATCTTCAAAAATACCAAATATTATTTTATATCAGTAGGTAAAAAGTTTGGTATAAAAATTTGGGTTTAAATAGGCTATATGCTAATTACGCCGATTAATTAATAAAAAGCTTTCTAATTACGCTATTGATCATAACTCCTAATCTAGACCTCAAACTGATGTGAAAATTTAGGGACATGTTTATATTTTCAGTAATAAAGGTCTATATTCTTTCACATTTTCAAAAATATCATTTTAAGGTCAAAAGGGCATAATGGTCAACAATTAAGCATATAACGGAAACATGCAAATGAATTAGATAACTAATGAACCAAGTTGTATAATCACATAGGGTTATACTACCATGTAACCTGGTCCTAAATAAGCTCTAAGGCATTTCTAACTTATGCTCTAATGGGTCATAACTGAAAGTCAAAGTAAAAGTCCACTTATGCGACTTTCGGTTCCAAACCGAGCTTAAACTGGAAATTGTCGGGTTGAACATGTTTAGACATGTTCTTACATTAATTACCAAGTTATATTAGTGATAAAACAGGTTGCATGGCTTCTACATTGCTAATTATGTATTTATTTAAAATTAAGCTTTCTGTTGACTTTTTATAATTAGCTTTGACCCGACAATTGACCTAGTTAGAGTGGGAATCAGAGAGTACCCTTTTAAGGGTTTATTACCCACATAAATACCAACTTATAGGTACTTTCAATTCGAGAATTGACTGGACAAATTGTGATTAATCACGAAGTCAAACCTTAATTACGACGGTTTGACTTTAGGCTAATTAACTAAGTAAAACTGAATTAAGAAAGGTTAAGGACACTTACTAAAGTCCTATACACGACTAATGATCACTAGGAATTTGTCTTGAGCTCCAGGAACCTCCAAAAAATGAGTTGTGAAAGTTTTCAAGTGAATGATCAAAATGTTGCAACAAAGTTCTTCTTATATAGTGAATTCAATTGATTTAGATGATGCCAAGCAAGTCTATGAAGGATTCCTGATCATCACAACTATCCCTATTGCATGTAAATCCATTTGCACAGCCCCTTGTATCATTTTACAGGCCCTTAAGTCAGTTAACAGGCTTTAACAGGCAGTTGTGATGTTTTTTGTCGCTGCAGACCCTCAGGCGGCCCGCGTAAGGATCCATAAGGATCTTACGCGGCCGGTATGGCTTCCGGATCAGGTTAAACAAGTTTCATTATTTGCACTTTAGGTCCCTGGTCCTTTTAAAGGTGGTTTTAACTTTATTTCTTGCATTTTCAACCCTTTAACTTGACTTTTAAGGGCTCCAAGGCATAACCAAACACCGTTAAGTCCTCGGTTAACTTTATGATCACCCGTAAAGCCTTTAATTTCAACGTTGACGCTTTTAACCCCTTTTATACGAATATTATCATAACTTTCTCATATTTTATCGAAACCTTGTGAAATTTTTATCACTTATTCTAGTGAGTATAATTAATCGTTACAAAGCTTTGGGTTTGCTAAAAGGTCACTCAGAGGTATAAATTAAACATGTTGACACATTTAACCCTTGTAGTTTGTAATCTCTCACTTTCTTCCACAATTAGCTTCGTATGATCCATGATTCATTCGTTTAAGGGTGTAAACATCGTGTAGGGTTATTGAGAGGTATATTTATTCATTGTTGACACTTTGAATCCTTTTACATACGTAGATTCTTTGTTTGTCAACTTTAGTCCTTCTGAATTAATTCTTTACACGTTTAAAGTCCATGACACATGTCAATATAATATTGGACATGAATTTTCGAGGTGTTACATCCTCACCCCCTTAAAAGAAATCTCGACCTCAAGATTTACTGAAATAAATGAGGGTACTTTTCTTTCATTGTGGACTCTACCTCCCACGTGTACTCGGGACCTCTGCGGGCATCCCATTTAACTTTCACAATTGGTACCTACTTCCTTCAAAGCTTCTTAACCTGTCGATCCTCGATCGACAAAGGTTTTTCCACAAATTTCAAGCTCTCATCTATGTGCACATCTGTATGTGGTATGACTAGTGATTCATCGGCTAGACATTTCTTCAGATTGCAGATGTGGAATACATTGTGAATACCACTAAGCTCTTCAGGTAAGTTTAACTTATAAGCCACTGTTCCTACACATTCGATGATCTCGAATGGTCCTATATACCTTGGGCTTAACTTACCTTTCTTACCAAATCGCATCACCCCCTACCAGGGTGATACTTTAAGCAGAACCTTATCACCTACTTCGAACTTTAAGGGTTTACGCCTTTTGTCCGCGTAGCTTTTTTGCCTATCTCTGGCAGCTTTGAGATGATCTCTAATCTGCATAATTTTGTCTGTCATCTCCAGGACTATCTCAGGTCCTGTTAGTTGGATATCTCCAACTTCTGCCCAACAAACAGGCGTTCTGCACTTCCTTCCATATAGGGCTTCAAATGGTGCCGCTTGTATACTGGAATGATAACTATTATTATACGAAAATTCAATTAATGGAAGATGATTATCCCAACTTCCACCTAGATCAATAACACAAGCTCTTAACATATCTTCCAGTGTTTGAATCGTTCGCTCACTTTGACCATCCGTTTGCGGATGATATGCAGTGCTGAAGTTTAGTCGGGTGCCTAAGGATTGCTGAAAGCTTTTCCAGAAATGGGATATATACCTTGTATCCCTATCAGAAATGATAGATACTGGCACCCCGTGGAGAGATACAATCTCATCCACGTACAGCTGAGCTAACTTATCCGAGCTGTGTGTTTCCTTAATTGGTAGGAAGTGGGCTGACTTAGTCAACCTATCCACTATCACCCAAATGGTATCATTCCCTTTCTTCATCTTTGGTAACTTGGTGATAAAATCTATTGTCACCATCTCCCACTTCCATGTGGGAAGTTCAGGCTGTTGTAGCAAACCTGACGGCTTTTGGTGTTCAGCTTTAACTTGTGCGCACGTCAGACATTTGGCTACATAGGTAGCTATAGACTTATTCAAGCCTATCCACCAATAGTTTGCCTTCAGAACCCGGTACATCTTATCAGATCCAGGATGAACGGAATATTTAGAACTGTGGGCTTCCTGGAGGATAACATCCCGAAGTCCTCCATAAACTGGAACCTATATTCGTCCATTTAATCTCAGGATTCCATCCTTGCCGTAGGATAACTGCTCTTCAGTTACTCCTAGCTTTTCATTAGGATAGTTAGCTTCCAATACAACTTCCTTCTGCGCAGTTAACAACCTTTCATTCAAACTATTCTTTAATTCAATGCTCTTGGCATTGATTCTTATGGGCTTCACCCTTTCCTTTCTACTTAAAGCATCAGCGACCACATTCGCCTTGCCCGGATGGTATCTTATCTCACAGTCATAATCATTTAAAGTTTCCATCCATCGTCGCTGCCTCATGTTTAAGTCCTTCTGATTGAACAGATGTTGAAGGCTCTTGTGATCATAATAGATCACACACTTGGTTCCATACAAATAATGCCTCCACAGTTTTAGTGCAAATACAACGGCACCCAACTCCAAGTCATGGGTGGTGTAATTCTTCTCATGCACCTTTAACTGACGAGAAGCATAGGCAATAACTTTGCGTTTCTGCATAAGCACACATCCCATCCCGGTGTGTGATGCATCACAATATACCACAAATTCACCAATTCCATCAGGCAACGTCAATACTTGAGCATTGTTCAACTTCTGCTTAAGAATATCAAAAGATTCTTGCTGCTTAGGCCCCCAGTTAAACTTGTTATTCTTGCGGGTGAGTAAAGTCAGGGGTGCTGCAATTCTTGAGAAGTTTTTGATAAATCGCCTATAGTATCCTGCCAGTCCTAGAAAGCTGCGAATCTCCATAGGTATCTTCGGCTCTTGCCAGTTCATAATGGCTTCCATCTTAGCGGGATCCACTTGGATACCACGCTCACTAACAACATATCTACGAAATTGGACTTCACGAAGCCAGAATTCACACTTAGAAAATTTGGCATAGAGCTTTTCTTGATGAAGCAGTTTAAGAATGCAACGGAGATGCTTCTCATGGTCAGCTTGACTCTTCAAGTAAATGAGAATGTCATCGATGAAGACGATGACGAATTTATCTAGGTCGGGTTTGCAGACGCGGTTCATGAGATCCATGAATGCTACAGGTGCATTAGTGAGCCCAAAAGGCATCACTAAGAACTCGTAATGACCATAGCGAGTCCTAAATGCAGTCTTGTGTACATCTTCATCTTTAACCTTCAGTTGATGATAGCCTGACCTCAAATCGATCTTAGAAAAGTAGCTTGCCCCTTGCAATTGATCGAATAAATCGTCGATCCTGGGCAAAGGATACCTATTCTTGATGGTGACCTTGTTAAGCTCGCGGTAATCGATACATAAACGCATCGATCCATCCTTCTTTTTCACAAACAAGATTGGCGCTCCCCAAGGAGACGAACTAGGTCTAATAAAACCTTTGGCTAACAAATCATCTAGTTGTGTCCTCAATTCCTTCATCTCTGTTGGTGCCAACCTGTAAGGCGCTCTTGCGACAGGCGCAACTCCAGGGATGATGTCAATTCTGAATTCTACTTGCCTATCTGGTGGTAAACCAGGTAGTTCTTTAGGGAAAACTTCTGGGTATTCAGAAATGACTGGAATATCTTCAACCTTGGGCTTCTGCTCATCAATAGTTACCTATGCCATATAAATGACACAACCCTTCTTCAAACACCTAGATGCCTTGAGCATAGATACTTGTTCAAGCAGTCCATACAGGGTATCACCCTGAATGATAAGTGGCTCACCAGACGGAGTCTTGATCACCACTTGCTTCTTGTTGCAAACGATCTGAGCCTGGTTATGAGATAACCAGTCCATGCCTATAACTATGTCAAAACCGGCTAACTTCAAAGGAAGTAAGGATAACGGGAAGGAGTGGTTCCTAATGGATATAACACATCCATCTAACACAGTTGAGGCTGTCTCTAGGGTACCATCAGCTAATTCTACCTCATACTTCACGCTTAGGGTTTTAACAGGTAAATTCAACAACTCACAGAACTTATTATCTACGAATGACTTATCAGCACCTGAATCAAATAACACCCTTACGTAAATATCATTTATAAGGAAGGTACCTGTTATCACATTATCATCCTGAACAGCTTCTCGTGCATCCATTCGGAAGACCCTTGCATTGGTCTTTTTGGCTTCCTCAGGCTTTTTGGCGTATTTAGGACAGATGGTCTTGATGTGCCATTTTTCGTTGCAGTTGTAGCACGTAGCATCCTTAATCTTCTTGCAGTCTACTGTCTTGTGCTCCTTAGACTTGCATAATCCACATGCAGATGGTCCAGACTAAGACTTGGACTCAAGCCTGCATTTCCCAAAGTGACGTTTCTTGCAAGTCTTGCACTTTGGTTTTTCCTCAGCTTCTTGGCTACTCTTGTTGGACCCAAACTTCTTCTTGAAGTCAGTGTTACCCTTATGCTTCTTCTCCGATCTTTATGAGTTATCGTCCTCACGTTTTCTATTACCTTCCTCCTAATTCTTTAGCGATCTTAGCCTGACCGCATCCAGGGTAAGAGACAGAGATAGATCAGCTGCCGACATAAAGGTAGCAGGTCTAGATGCCTTAACACTGGCCTTGATTCCTGGTGCTAAACTGTTAGGCAACTGACAAACAGACCCGCGTATTGACTTTGCTCAGGTCTGGTGGAGAAGTGAAGATAATATCAAGGGAACAAGCTCTTGGCCTGAGTCTTGAAGATTTGCAGGATCTCCTTGATCTTCCACTTAGCAGGGATGATGAAGATACAGATGCCCTGAACTTTGAATTACAATTTAAAGGTCAAATAAGGGAACTGTTGATGAGGCAATAAAATATCCACAATAATGAAGAGTTTTGGCATTATCTGTTCCAGTGGGAGATTGTTGGGATTGAACCCTATCAGAGGAACAGATAATGTAAAGCCAAAACTGGATCAGCTCAGTGGATTCAGAATAAGCAGATGCTGATATACATATCTCTCCCCTTGAAAGTGACTACAACAACTGATGACCTCCTATCTGCTGATCTTACTAACTGCTGACCAATAACTGCTGCTCAATTAAAGATCTGATGAAGACTCAAGTCCCGCTGATTCAATCTACTGCCTTGAGTCAAGCACTGCTGATCCGGACAAGTGCTGCTGGGTTCATAGCAGTAGAAGGTTGCAGCAGTTGTTCTATAGTCTGTTATGTAATAGAATGTAATAGCAGTAGTTAACACAAGCAGTGTATGTATAGATCAGAGGTTAGAGTTTGTTAGGAGGTTAGATGTCACTTTCATGGTGATGTCAGCTAAAGATGCTCAGTAGTTTGCAAGTGCTTATAAATAGTACAGTACTTTGTATTGTTCTATTAGCTCTTCACATCATTCGTCTTCTTTGCACGAACAAACTGCTGAGCTCTGGCTGAGGGGGAGTTTGCATTCATTCATCATCATTGTAATCGTAATTGAAATAAATTCAATCATTCGGTTCTTTGTGTAAAGATGTTTGATTAAAAGTATTACTCTCATTTGATTGTATACAAAGTTTGTGTTCATCTTAATTTCCGCTGCACACTCGTTCATTTCCATCTTATTTTACAAACAAAAATACAATCAAAAGGAAACTCAGATCCAACAATTGGTATCAGAGCTAGAACAGTCAAATTTGATTTAACAATCATTTTGACGTAAATAGTTCAGCTCAAAACAGTTGATACTGATCGTTTTTTCGTCGTTGAAAAACAGAGTAAGGATTAATCACCATTATAGTTGATTTCTCAGTACCTATAAAACAACAAGAATGACGTCACAATCTCAGGACGATAAAAACAACATTGGCTCGCTCTTTAAACCACCTATGCTAAAAAGAAATGAGTACAACATCTGGCAGAGGAGGATGGGTCACATCCTCGCTCAACAAAGCACAGGTTGTTGGAAGTCTGTTATCTTTGGTCCTCATGTTCCTACAGTGCCAAGCGCTGAAGATGCTAAAAAACAAGTTCCTAAACCTGTTGAAAATTATACTGAAACGGATTATCAAAAATTTGAACTGGATGCTAAAGCATTTAGTATTGTTGCATCAGCGCTCCCCAACGAAATATATGCTGGACTGTTACATTGTAACAGTGCCAAAGAGTTGTGGGACGCACTTAAGGAACAGTTTGGAGGTACCGAAGAGGTCATAGAAAACAATAGGGAAATCCTGAACCAACAGTATGAAACATTTTGTCATGTTAAAGGTGAATCACTGACTCAACAATTTGAGCGTTTCAGTTGTCTCATCAGTGAACTGAGGCTTGTTAAGGTCACGTTTTCAAACTCGACTCAAAATAGCAGGTTCCTCAGATCACTGCCAGAAAAATGGGACACAATAGCTATTGTCACCAGAACTGCACCTGAGTTCAAGGATCTGACCTTGACCTAACTCCATGGTCGACTCCTGACCTTTGAGAGGGAGTTGAACCAGAAAAGGAAGTTACAAGAGTCAGGGAAAACCGTTGATGATTATTCATTCGGTAACACTGCTCTTCTGGGTCAAGAAGAATCTGGTGGTAGTGGTAAGGATCAGGGTTATGATCACTTCATTGACATAACTGCTGGTGCAAACTTTAACAACCCTGATCCTCACTCTACAGGTTATGCATTCACTGCAAATGAAAACCAGATGTCAGACAATTTAAGCTTTGAACTCAATGATTTATAGCATTTCGACCCCACTGACTTAGAAGAAATGGACATCCTGCACCAACTGGCCTTGCTAAGTGTTAGAACTAGCAAGTTTTATAAGAGAACTGGGAGAAAATTTCCAGGTCTTCATGGGAACCTAAGGGTTGGGTTGGATAAATCGAAAATCAAGTGTTACAAGTGTAACAGGTTGGGACACTTTGCTAGGGAATGTAGGAGTCAAACAACTGGTCCCATAGTCACTCACCCTAGTTCAAATCCTAGACCTCAAACTCAAAACACTGTGCACTATGCCCAATATGCCCCAGCAGGACATGTAAACACTGCTCACTATGTTGTTGCCCCTATGCCAGTGCATTATGTCCAAACAGCTGCTCCACAGATCCAATTTGTTCAAACCCCTGCTCCCCAGGCACAAGTGCAATCTGCACCTCAAACTACTGCTCCAGTAGTTACACAACCTGAACAACAAAGTTTCTTTAGTCAAGAGTTTGTTGACTGGAGCAGTATGCCTGAAAATCTTAATGATGAAAATTTTGCACTATATGCTTCAAATGATTCTTCTCACAATGAATTTTGTTTGATGGCATTAGAGTCAATACAGGAGGGGGTTGAATCTGAGGAGGAACAGCTGAAGGTTGAAACAGTGGAAGAGGTGACTGAAGCAGTGGTTACTGCTGTGACTGATGAAATACTGCTGGGAGAAAGTTCAGGTACCCTGATTGAACCAATGACAGATCTATGGTCTGAAGAAGACAAGAAAGATGAAAAGGCTGGTGAGGAAGAAGAGAGAGCTGATGAGGAAGAAAATCCTAAATGTGATTGTGCAATGATGGCTGCTGCCAAGGTATCACCTCAAGTTCTAGAAAAACTATGTTCTGACAATTGCATTATTGCTTTTGCTAACATCAAAGAGGTGAATGAAAACCTTAGGAACAAAATCTTAACTGATGAAGTCAAATTTGAAAGATCTTTAAAAGAACTTAAAAACAAGTTGACTGAAAAAGAAAAAGAGATTAGCAGTTTGAAAGAAGAGCAAAGCATAACCAAAACCCAACTCCAAACTATGGTAGAAAAATACCAAGTTTGTAAAGAGGAGTTAGAATCCACCCAGATCACTTGTGAAAAATGGGTGGAATCACGCAAAGGGTATGAGGTTATGCTTGAGAAACAGATAAAAAGCAATGTAAAATTTGGGGTTGGTTATAGAAAACATGATGATGAAAACACTGCTTTTGAAAAATCTGTTTCAACCACTGATGAAACTACTGAGTTCATCCCAACAAACAAGGATGGCCAAGAAGTGAAAATCACTGACAAACTTGGTAACAAAATCACACTTGACAGACCAGTGGGTCCCTCTACATTTGAGGAGATTGAAAATCATCAATTTAAACCAAGATGGTCTGATGAGTGTGATATCCTTGAAAATTTCAAGCCAATGGACTTTACATCAACTGATGGTGTTAAGGCTCCAAAAGCTAAAGTCATTCCTCTTAAGGATATTCCAGCAGTGGTCAAAACCTCTGCTACAAAGGAGTCTGAAAATAGGAAGAAGAAAGAGAAAATTGATAACTTGTTTTGTGAATTCTGTGAGAAGAGGAACCATCTAACAAAAGATTGTTTCCATCTAAAAGCTTATGACTTAACCAAAACAAGTGTCACTACTTCAGCTGAAAGTTGCAGTGTTTGTGGTAAAACAAACCATAAAACTCAGGCATGTGTGTACCTCAAAAACTTTAATGAAAAGAAGAATGAGTACATGGCTAAAACATCCTTGAGTTCATCAGCATCTTCACCATCTGTCAAGTTCACAAAGAAACAACCACTGTTTGTGCCAGTTCAAACAGCTGTCACAAAACAGCTGGACCAAACATCTGTCAAAAGAGATGTTCAGGTTACTGATGCACCTCCTGCCAATCAATTCAGAAAGGGCAAGGAAAAACAGTCTTACCAAAGGATTCCACACGTTTATGAGGTCTACAAAAAGCCCTCTAAACCCAGAGTGAATAGGCATCCTTTCGGTTACCAGCAGTTGATTAGGCAAGACCCCCAACAGTGGTTAGCAAGAAACAGTACTAAAACTGTCCAAACCCCTGACTTAACCACTGCCCATCACACTGCATCCATACCAGACACTGTTGAGACCCCATCCAAAGCCCTGTTGGCTTTGGAGTCCTTAATGAACTAATCCTTTTACTTCATGTGCAGGGAGCTTCTGCATGCTTTGATAGTCTATGGTATGTAGATAGTGGAGGCTCCAGGCACATGACAGGATGTAAAGCCCTCCTCAAAGACTTTAAAATCCATGGTGGGGGTGATATATCCTTTGGAAATAATAGTAAAGGGAAAGTTCTGGGGTCTGGCACAGTGCAATCTGGCAATGTAAAATTTGAAAATGTCAATCTAATAGACAATCTAAAATTCAACCTTCTGAGTATGTCTCAAATGAGTGACAAAGGGTTTGGGTCATTCTTCACAAAAGATTGTTGTAGGATTGTTGGACCAGAAATGGTCAAAAAGATTGAAGCAATAATAAAAAATGGTCAAACAAAACTTGTTGCTCAAAGAAGTGGCAATGTTTATGTTGTTGACATGTCTAAAGAGTGTCCAAGAGCTGATGCCTGTCTGTTCTCAGCTGCCTCTAACAAAGAGACAGAACTTTGGCACAAAATACTGGGACACACAAATCTTAAGACAATAACAGAAATTTCAAAAAATGGGTTGGTGAGAGGCCTTCCACAAAAATTGTTTTCATGACCTGAACATTGCATTTCCTGTTTAAAAGGAAAACAGCATAAAAGTTCCTACAAGTCCATTGAGGAGTCCAAAACAACCCAGTGCTTGCAAATGCTGCACATGGATTTGTTTGGCCCAGTTCAAGTCATGAGCCTCAAAAAGAAAAGATATTGTTTAGTTATAGTTGATGACTTTTCTAGGTTTACATGGACTTTCTTTTTGCACTCTAAAGATGAAACTGCAGGCATTTTGCAAGACTTTGTGACACAGGTTGAAAAGCAATTTGATCTTCCAGTGAAAAGCTTTAGGAGTGACAATGGCACAGAATTTAAAAATAGGGAGTTGGATGCCTTCTGTGTGAAGAAAGGGATTGTAAGGCAGTACAGCATCCCTAGAACACCAGAGCAAAATGGGGTTGTTGAGAGAAAGAACAGAACTTTGATTGAGGCTGCCAGAACCATGCTTGCAGATTCAGGTTTGCCATTAACTTTCTGGGCAGAGGCAGTAAACACTGCTTGCTATGTCCAGAACAGAGTTTTAATCAACCCCAGGCAAAAAAGACTGCCTATGAAATTCTGTACAAAATCAAACCACTGATCTCATACTTCAAGGTATTTGGCCGCCCATGCTTTATTTTGAACTTAAAAGATTCCATTTCAAAATTTGCAGCCAAAATTGATTGTGGTTATTTTCTGGGATACTCAACCACTGCCAAGGCCTACAAAGTGTTCAATGCACGGACCAAGGTAGTGGAGGAGACTTTGGATGTAAAGTTCAATGAACTTTCATCAATGAAAATCCCAGCAAATCCTGCTGAACTGTTTGATCTTGAAAAATTCACATTTGAAAATACTGCTGTCAAGACTAACAGTGCAGGTCCATCAGAGGATGCAACACCAGACTATGGGTATGAAGTCATCATCCCTCAAAGGTCTGCCACCAAAGGGAAAGCATCAGTTGTTCAAAACATCTGTGAAAGCTCAACCACTGCTACATCAACAGTTGTTGATCAAAGTAGCCCATCTACCACTGCTTCCATATCCTCAACTACTGCTGACAAAAGTCCTCAAACAGTGGATAAAAGTCAGCAGTTGTCCACTCCATTACCACCCATTCCACCACCTTTTGAAGCCACTGCTGGGTCATCAAAGTCACCAGCAGTGGTTAGCTCAGATGATACACATTTGCAGCCTTCACCAACAAATGCCATCATACCATACCAAGGAGATTTAATCTTCTTGAGATCTCATCCACCTGATCAAATCATTGGCAACATCAATGAAGGGGTGCTCACAAGAAGCCAAACCCAAAACATTTGTCTTTTTGCTGGT
Organism: Helianthus annuus; assembly: GCF_002127325.2. Lineage (NCBI taxonomy): Eukaryota > Viridiplantae > Streptophyta > Magnoliopsida > Asterales > Asteraceae > Helianthus > Helianthus annuus. Next base: position 64,785,064 of record NC_035433.2, read on the forward strand.
TTTCTATCACTCCATCAGCCAGTCAAGTACCAAGAGGCACTAAAAGACAACAGCTGGGTAGAAGCCATGCAAGAGGAGCTCCAACAGTTCAAAAGACAACAAGTATGGGAGCTTGTACCACTGCCAAAAGAGGTCAGTCCCATTGGCACAAAGTGGGTCTTCAAGAACAAAACAGATGAAAGGGGCATTGTTGTCAAGAACAAAGCCAGGCTTGTGGTTCAAGGTTACAGACAGGAAGAGGGGATTGATTATGATGAAACATTCGCCCCTGTTGCAAGATTGGAAGCTATCAGACTGTTCATGGCCTTTGCTGTCAACCACAACATGAAGGTGTTTCAGATGGATATCAAAAGTGCTTTCCTCTATGGTACATTGCAAGAAGAGGTATATGTATGTCAACCTCCAGGCTTTGAGGATCCATTTTATCCTGGTCATGTCTACAGGCTAAACAAAGCCTTGTATGGCCTGAAACAAGCACCAAGGGCCTGGTATGAAACTCTTTCCAACTTTCTTCTCTCAAATGGTTTCAAAAGAGGTACCATTGATAAAACACTGTTTCTTAAATTGAGAGGGAAAGATTTAATGATCGTCCAAATTTATGTGGATGACATTATTTTTGGAAGCACATGTACCAAAATGTGTGAAGAGTTTAGAGAACTCATGACAGCTGAGTTTGAGATGAGTGCAATGGGTGAGCTGCAATGCTTTCTTGGTCTCCAAGTACAGCAAATGCAAAATGGAACTTTCATTCATCAAAGAAAATATGCTAAAGAACTTTTAACCAAATTTGATATGAATGATTGTAAACCATGCAGCACACCCATGGCCACAAATAAGCTGGTCATGTCTGATGAAAAGGATGAGCTGATTGACCAAACACTTTATAGAAGCATGATTGGGTCTTTATGGTACCTAACTGCATCTAGGCCAGACATCATGTTTGCAACATGTGTCTGTGCAAGAAGTCAATCAGCTCCCAGAAAATCTAATCTCATTGCTGTAAAAAGGATTCTCAGATACATAAAAGGTGCTCCCACACTTGGTATCCCAGCTAATGGGAATATCAAGCTTTCAGGTTTTTCAGACAGTGACTTTGCTGGTTGTCATACAACAAGGAAGTCCACTTCAGGAGGGTGCCAGTTTCTAGGTGATTGCTTAGTTTCTTGGCAAAGCAAAAAGCAAGCAGCAGTTTCAACATCCACTGCTGAGGCTGAATACATTGCTGCTGCAAGCTGTACAGCCCAACTCCTGTGGCTTCAAAATCAGTTACTGGATTTTGGTATCACTGCCTTAAAGACACCACTTATGCTGGATAGCCAGGCAGCAGAAAATATCATCAAAAATCCAGTTTCTCATTCTACCACCAAACACATCGACATCAGACATCACTTTGTGAGGGATTGCTATGAAAAAGGTTTGATTTCTCTGCATCATGTCCCAACTAAAGACCAGCTGGCAGATGTGCTCACAAAAGCACTTGATACAGCCACTTTTGAAAAAAGACCAGCTGGCAGATGTGCTCACAAAAGCACTTGATACAGCCACTTTTGAAAGTCTGGTCTCTAGGATTGGGATGCTGAACATGGAATAACAAGCAACATCTTGTTTTTCTATGAATAAAAGCAAAAAAAATGTTTTCAGATTATCAAAAATCCATCCTTAAAAATAGCTTAAAAATGAAAATTTCATTAAAATCCTTAAAAGTCTGCCATAACCACTGATTGTTCAAAAGTCTGCTCTACTTCAAAAAGTCTGCCCATTGCTGAAAGGCAACCTCTGTTCTCTCATTCCTTGATAACCAATGTTGTTCAAAAGCAGTGTCTTATCCACTGATATGCTATCCACTGATAGTAAAAATCATCCACTGCCCCCTTTCCACTGCTTTCATCCGTTGCTTTCACCAAAAGTACTGTCCTTCATTTTCACCAGTAGTTGTCACGTGGGCAGTACATAGCAGTCAGACTTTTTGTAACGGTTGCCATGTCAGCATTCACTCTCTCTCTCCTATAAAACTCCCCACTCACCATCCAAACAGGGTTTTACTGTCGAATTGAATTCATAAAAATTCTCTTCTCAAAGCAATTTTTCTTTCCATTTCTCACAAAATTTCTTCGATCAATCGTTTCAAAAATGACAAAATCGAAGTCATCTGCAAAACCCACATCAAGATCTTCGAAAACAGCCTCTCAAAAGGCAACCTCCACTGAAATTCCATTCAAAAAATCTCACAATCTCCTGGGTCTTCTCACAAAACCAGGAACCACAGATGTTTTCGATTCCATTATCACCATCATGGCAAAATCAAAGTACAAAACTTTGCTCACCGCCGACGCACCCATCTACTTGGCAACCCAAAGGGAGTTTTGGAAGAATGCAACCCTTGAAAAACAAGGAGACATTGTCACTGCAATCAAATCTTCCATAAAGGGTAAAGCTGTCCACATTACACCACAATCCATCTCCGAAGTCTTTCAACTCGATGACCAGGCAGGTAAAACTTCCTTCACCAAAAACGAGTTGCACATTGACTTCATTGAAAGAGGGTATGAAGCCACAATGATGACGAAATTAACTTTAGAAAAAGGTTATTTTCCTCCTGCACCAAGATTTTTATTTCATACCCTCCTAGTATTTGTTTCAAACAAAACCACTTCTTTCAATGAGATCCCTATAAAGATTCAAAATCTGGGATATGCGATTCTTCAAGAAGAAAATTATAACTATTCTCGGGAAATCTTTAAAGATTTGGTTAATAATGTTGAAAGCAAATCATTTTTACTGTTTCCAAGGTTTTTAAGCTATTATTTTCAAAAGAAATTCAGTAAGGATGATTTGCCTCTAATAAACCAAGGTGAAATAACTGCAATAAACTGTCTAACATCTGAAACATTTTCACGTATGTTAGCACCTTGCAAAACACAAGCAGGGGTACCTGAGCAGACTTTAGCAGCTACCACTGCTCCTCAGGTATCTGCTGCTGAGCCTACTGCTCTAGGTGATCAAAGCAGCAGAACAACTGTTTTGAAACCCACACCTACCAAACCAAAAAGGCCTTCCAAAAAGAAAAATCCAAAACCCTCCAAACCAATCAAAAAGGCAACTCTGGCAGATGAGATACCAGAGTTAATGCCTGTGACAACACAAATGTCACTAGAAACCACTGCTGCTTCTTCCTCACAGCAGTTGGTACAAATATCTCAACCCATAACCATAACTCCTCCTGCTTCTTCACAAAAAGGACAGGTTGTACACAAAGGGCCACCACATCATGATGCTCTGGATACACTCGTCTCCATCATCCACAGCTCAATGCCCGGAGCAACTCCGCCTTCCAAACCCACCATCACATCCTCAATTCCACCAAAAACACAACTACTGTTGGATGCAATTGACTTGAACCAGGCACTATCCAGTCCTTCTCAATCACCTGTCAATGAGAATATACCTCAACAAATGACTGAGCCTGCTGTATCATCCATTGCTAACCCACCAACAAAACCTGAGGAGGTTACACCCATTGAGTTACAAGTAACTCTTTGTGGTAATCCAAGTGAAGCAGCCACTACAACTGTTGAACCTACAGGTTTACAGTTGGGTAGTGGTTTCATTAATAAGACTTCCTTGGAGGCAATTCCTTACATAGCACCTCTTCCAACCACCAGTGGATTTATATATCCAACTTGCATCATCAAAAGGTTGTCAAGTGTTGAAGGAAGAAGACCCCAGTACCAAGAAAAAGGGGCATCAGTGGTTAATGTTTGGAATAAATTCCCTACATCTGCCACTGGTAAAACCACTGTTAGTGGGAAATCAGATGATCCCATTAAATTGGGTGATGATTTAAAGTGCCAGAAATTGATGGATCGTGTTGAGAAACTTGATAACTCTGTTGCAGAGCTCAAAACTATGCTCCAGCAGTTGTTACAGGTACAAACGGTACAATCCACTGCTGTTCCACCTCAAGCACCTGCTCTACAACAAGCACCTGCTACAAATGAGCTCTGGAATCTCTTTCAACCTTATCTCCATCATCAAGCACAACTGGCAGATCAGCAACATGAAAAACATGTTCAAAAGCTGAGAAATGCTATGGAGTCTAGGTTCAAAGACACTCAGGCTGATCTAAAGGCTCTCAAAACTCAGATCCTGCACTCCACTGGCACTGCTCCTCCACCAGTATTTTTCATTGATCACCTCCCTGAAGATAATGCCAAAAAGGGGGAGAAAATTCAAGAATGGAGAAGAAAGGGAATAACTGATGGTCTTTACCTTGCACCAGAAAATTCAAATATGACCAAGCAGATCCCTTTGCCAGACGGTAGTAAGAAAATTGATGAGACTACAAATGCACTTGCAGAAGCACTTGCTTGTGTAAAAAGGGATAGAGAGGCCAAAAAGAAAGCCAAGGTGGATTATCCGGATCAGGGTACTTCAGGGTCAAGAGATGATGAAAATCTTTTTGATGAAAAGAAGAAGCCTACTAGAAAAGTAAGGCTACCCAAATCCATTCCGGTTAGGCGTTCAAAGTCTGTTCAAAAACCACCTCCCAAAACAGGTGTTGTAACTTCTGTTGTATCAACTGTTGTTGGTACCTCAGTAGTTTTAACATCTGCCCTCACTTCAACACACACCACCTCAACACACACTTCATCCACTGCTTTACCACCATCACCACCAAAATCACAATCACCTCCTGTCAAAAGGCAGAAGACAGCAGATGTTAAAACATATGCTGTAAAGACAACAGTGGTTGGAACACCAGTTGTTTCAACAGCTGTTAGTCTATCACAAACCACTGCCACTACAACCACCTTTCCATCCAAAACATCATCAGTCCCTCCTCAAATAAAGAGGAGGAGGCTAACTCCTAAAGATGATGTCACTTCACCACCCCAAACATCTTCAAAACCTTTAGCTCTTGTCAATATACCAAAACCAGTTCCACTTTCTTCTGTTCCAATGCACAAACCTTTACCTCCTGCAGGTGTTCAATTTCCTCTTGAACTAGAAGCTGTCAGAGAAGAGATAAAATCCTTCTATACTGAGGATGACCCTACCAAAAGGAGTTTGCCCTCAATCAAAGGATATCCATGGCCCAAAAACATTGATGAATATTTGAAGATAAAGGCCAAACAAGCAGAGGATATCTCACAAAGAAACTCACAAGGGAAATCTGACAAAGAAGTTTCAAGATACTACCAATATCTGCTTACACAAGTTAATTCCCTAGAACGTTTTGCAAAGAATGTTAGTCAACAAATTTCTGAAAGAGCAGCTGAAACTCTGAAGAAAGACTACATTGAAAGCATCATGTTTTACAAGAAATACAAAGGAGAGAGACACATGTACAAAGAGTGGACTATCCCAGAGCTTGAAGCTGAATCAGCCAGAATTCAAGTTATGATAAAAAGGAAAGTCACTCACACTCCTCCTGATTGGGCAAAGTTCAAAAAGAATGTATCTGAAAAGCAGTTGGAACTAAAAAGAATGAAAGAAGAATTGGTTGTTGCTGAATTTGGCACCAAAAGACAAGTTGCTAGATGGAAGGAAGATTTGGTCAGGTCAACCTACAAAAGGTTGCAGGAATTAAGGAAGAAAGATCCTAAAATCCCTCAAAAACCTGACTACCCTGAAGCAGCGGTTTCAAAAGGACCATCAAAGCTGCAAATCAGGAGATCCACTGCTCCAGCTGGTACTGCCTTTTACAAAAGAAGGAGTCAAAGCCAGCTAGGTGCTGAAACAGTTCAAGAAATTCTTACTGGCAATGCTGTTGTAAAAGAAGGCCTGTTAAGAACGTTGAAAGAAGAACTTGAACAAGAAAATTCTGCTCCCACTGCTCAGCCAGTGATGAACCGGCCAGCCTCTCCAAATACTTCTGCAAATAAGCATCTCCCAAGAAACCCACCAGGCTCAAAAATACAAAAGTGGGCAACTGACAAACAGACCCGCGTATTGACTTTGCTCAGGTCTGGTGGAGAAGTGAAGATAATATCAAGGGAACAAGCTCTTGGCCTAAGTCTTGAAGATTTGCAGGATCTCTTTGATCTTCCACTTAGCAGGGATGATGAAGATACAGATGCCCTGAACTTTGAATTACAATTTAAAGGTCAAATAAGGGAACTGTTGATGAGGTAATAAAATATCCACAATAATGAAGAGTTTTGGCATTATCTGTTCCAGGGGGAGATTGTTGGGATTGAACCCTATCAGAGGAACAGATAATGTAAAGCCAAAACTGGATCAGCTCAGTGGATTCAGAATAAGCAGATGCTGATATACATATCTCTCCCCTTGAAAGTGACTACAACAACTGATGACCTCCTATCTGCTGATCTTACTAACTGCTGACCAATAACTGCTGCTCAATTAAAGATCTGATGAAGACTCAAGTCCTGCTGATTCAGTCTACTGCCTTGAGTCAAGCACTGCTGATCCGGACAAGTGCTGCTGGGTTCACAGCAGTAGAAGGTTGCAGCAGTTGTTCTATAGTCTGTTATGTAATAGCAGTAGTTAACACAAGCAGTGTCTGTATAGATCAGAGGTTAGAGTTTGTTAGGAGGTTAGATGTCACTTTCATGGTGATGTCAGCTAAAGATGCTCAGTAGTTTGCAAGTGCTTACAAATAGTACAGTACTTTGTACTGTTCTATTAGCTCTTCACATCATTTGTCTTCTTTGCACGAACAAACTACTGAGCTCTAGCTGAGGGGGAGTTTGCATTCATTCATCATCATTGTAATCGTAATTGAAATAAATTTAATCATTCGGTTCTTTGTGTAAAGATGTTTGATTAAAAGTATTACTCTCATTTGATTGTATACAAAGTTTGTGTTCATCTTAATTTCCGCTGCACACTCGTTCATTTCCATCTTATTTTACAAACAAAAATACAATCAAAAGGAAACTCAGATCCAACATAAACCCCCAATGAAGCGAGCAATCCTTTTGGGTTCTGGGGTTACCAGATACGGAACCAGTCTAGACAAGGTATTGAAACTGGTGAGGTAAGCTTGACAATCTAAATTCTTCATTACCAACGATAAGAAATCTGACTCAATCCTTTCAACCTCATGCTGTGGGCAATAATTCTCTTTAATGAGAGCAACAAACTGACCCCATGTCAGATTGTATAGTGGGATCTTTCATGCAGCTTGAATGAGAGACTTCCACCACGCCAGTGTCTCTCCCTTGAATGATTGGGATACATACTTTACCACATCCCTTTCAGCACAACCGCTGATATCAACTACTGTGTCCATTTCATCTAACCAAGTCATACAGGCAATCGCTCTCTTCTCCCCAGTGAAATCCCGGGGTTTGCAAGAAACAAAGTATTTATAAGTACAGGACTTGGTACGTGGTTCATTATCAAATACTATCCTCTTAGATGGAACACTGTGCTGGTTTGAGGAATGTTGAACATCCTCTTTCTTGGGCTTAGGCTGTGTAGAGGGTGGCTTGCTATAGGCCTCTGAATGAGTCTTAGGGACAGACTTAGAGTGGGGTACAGATGATGTTCTACTATGTGTCCCACTAGACTCCCTGAACTGCCTGTCTACTGCTTTAGATACAGTAGTGTCAATAAGTGTACGGAGCTCTTCCCTGGTTATATTGATCCTATCATTATCGTGGTTTTCCACGGGATGACTGTTTACTTCTTCCGACCTAGCCATGTAGCTTTAATTGCTACATAAAAGAAAATTAATGACAAGGTTTATTTAGAAGTTTATACAGTATTATCGTCTTTGACGATTTATTAACCATGGTTTTTAATAACCATTTTGGTTAATTTGTTAAGTATATATATATTTAGGATTTTTATTATAATCCTTAATTAAAATTTAATAATAGCACAAAACCTAGTCACGGGGACAAAGTTAATTTATAAACCAGGATTTGATAGCATCGAGGCATTTAAGGCTTGCATCAAAGTTCCTTGCCTTTTCTTGACAGAGAATTGTAGACCGCCACTGTCTTTAGTCCCAAAGGACGTTAATTATAGCCCGTAGGCACTTCATCCTTAAGGGATGATTATATAAATAAGGGAAATTGGAATAACCCAATTTAAAGATGACTTATGCGATTTTATCGAATCACATTTTGCCAAGAGTGTTAACATGTTTTCAGATGTTAACAAAGATTGGAATCTTTTGAATAGGTTTTACCATCTTGGCCATGTCTGCAACGACATATAGACTAGGTTTTACCTTTAAGATTCTTTTTAATATTTAACGCAGAACAATCCTAAATTGAGATGTTAATAAGGATCTGAATCTAATTGTGGAACTACCATCTTGACCCTGTCTTAAGATGACACATGGCTAGGTCTCGTCCTTTTTAGATTTTGTAATTTTATTATAATGATAGATCTTATATAAAGGAATGTTATTTTTCATTTATTTCATGTTTTATATTTATGCATGTAATTAACAAAATGAAAATTTAAATTAAACCATTCCATTACAAAATTAACAAGTACAGGTTTGCCCTAAACGGGACTTCTAAATGAAACAACATGCCCACGCAGGGGCTAAACAAACAAACATACCCACGCAGGGGTCAAACAGAAAGACATGCCCACGCAGGGGCTGACTTTACGTGAAAAAGGGGCTACGACCACACTTTTGGCAAAACCGCCCTGTCACACATTCGAAAAAATGTGTGGCTAAAGGACATTTATCACATTTTAAAACATCTTTAGTCACACATTATATATTTTGTGTGACCGTTTTTACCAGTTCAAAACTATTAGCCACACTTTTAGAAAATAATGTAACATTTATTTGTCACAACTCGAAATGCGTGGCTAAATGTGATCTATGGCCACATATTTTTGTTTAATGTGACAAAAAACACATGTATTTGATATCTTTAGACACACATTGAGAAAAAACTGTGACATATATTAGCCATACTAGCAAAGTGTGACTGTATGTTATCTACGATCACAATATTTGTTTTCATGTGGCCAATAACATACGTATTCAAAACCTTTAGCCACATTTAAAGAAAAAAACTATGACATTTATTAGCCACACTAAAAAAGTGTGACCAAATGTGATCTACGATAACATTATTTGTTCCATGTGACTAAAAACATATGTATTTGAAACCTTTAGCCGCACGTTAATAAAAAAAACAGCCACACTAGAAAAGTGTGGCCAAATGTGATCTACGACCATATTATATGTTTAATAATGTGGCTAAAATCTAATACATTTGGTCACGTATATTGTTTTGTGTGACCAAAAGTAAAACAATAGCGACACTTAAAAGTACAAAATTTCATGTGGCAGTACATAAATATTCGTCATATCATCGTCACTTTGTTTATTTTGTGTGACGAAATGTTATCAAATGTCATGGAAAAATGTATGACCAAATGTTAAACTTATATCTTTAAAAAATTCTCCTCCAAAAATATTTCATTTTAAAACTTAAACTTCCCCCCAAAATATTTCATCTTAAAATTTCCCACCAAAGTATTTTATATCTTTAAAAAATTCTCCTCCAAAAATATTTCATTTTAAAACTTAAACTTCCCCCCAAAATATTTCATCTTAAAATTTCCCACCAAAGTATTTTATATCTTTAAAAAAATCTCCTCCAAAAATATTTCATTTTAAAACTTAAACTTCCCCCCAAAATATTTCATCTTAAAATTTCCAACCAAAGTATTTTCTCTAAAACTTAAACTTCTCCATCAAAATATTTCATCCAAAATTTCCCTCTCAAATAATAATCTCATTTAAAAACTATGTAATTATTATTATTAATAATATTAAATTACAAGTTGATATTCACTATACTGAGCCAATGAACTCTGATTTTTTTGAGAGTTAAATGCCATTTTAGTCCTCGTGGTTTGGCTATTTTGCTAGTTTAGTCTAAAGTTTTGAAACGTTGCCATTTTACTCCAAATAGTTTCAACGTTTAAAACCTTTGGACTAAACTGACAAAATGACCCAAACCACAAGGACTAAAATGGCATTTAACTTTTTTTTTAATTTATACAAAGAATTATGTCATTTATAGTTCGTACCAAAGATCAACTTGGAATGACCGTAGCACGTATAATCTCAAAACAACCATTTGTGAATTTAGAACATTGCCCACATAGCTGTAGTATGGATGCAATTCCTATTCTTATATCGTACATTTTACAAGGGGTTGTACAGTAACCCTTGTAATTGTTAGTTTGGCCGGAATCGCCGATTTTTTGTCGGCCGACTAGGGCCGACTACCGATTAACGAAAAATTAGTTAGTGTCCGGCCGACTAGTGCCCAACCGACTAGTGATTAATCGCTGACTAATCCTGATTTTTACAAAACTGATTTTTCTAGTTTTTTTTTATTTCAGTTCGGTTCTTATCCTAAAACTTTCACTTTAATTGATACTCTCAATTTAAAAAAAAAAATCAGCTATATAAAACAAATATACAAAAAAATCTTACTACAAGAGGTCATATATGTCATAATAGATCATATTAGGCCTTAATGGACCACAACAATCAGCAATAATAGATCATACATATTTTAATGGATCATACTCGGCCTTACGGACTACAACTGTTAATAGTTGACCGTATATGTCTTAATGGACCATGTTGCGCCTTAATGGAACACAACGGGCAATAATAGACCATACAAGTCTTGATGAACCATATGTGCCTTAGTGGATCACAATGGACAATAGTAGATCATACATGTCTTAGTGGACCATGTTGCGGCTTAATAGATCACAACGGGTAATAATAGACCATACAAGTCTTGATGAACCATATGGGCCTTAATGGATCACAATGGACAATAATAGATCATACATGTCTTAATAGATCATGTTGGGCCTTAATGGATGTCTTAATGGACTGTGTTGGGCCTTGATGGATCACAATGGCTAATAGTAGATCATACATTTCTTAATGGATCATATTGGACTTTATGGGATCACAATGGCCAATAGTAGACCATGCATGTCTTAATGGACCATGTTGGGCCTTAATGGATCACAATAGACAATAGTAGATAATACATGTCTTAATGGACTATATTGGGCCATTATGGATCACAATTGACAATAGTTAGTATACATGTGTTAATGGATCATACTGGGCCTTAATGGATCACACTATATTGGGCCTTAATGGATCACATTGGACAATAGTGTATTTTACATGTCTTAATGAACCATATTGGGCCTTAATGTATCACAATGGACTATTGTCTTAATGGACCATATTGGGCCTTAATGGATAGGCAATAATAGATCATAAATGTATTAATGGACCTTATTGTGCCTTAATGGATTACAATAGGTAATAGTAGATCATGTATGTCTTAATGGAGCCCATTGGGCCTTAAAAGTCCATTACCTTTCATAATACACATATTTAACCTGTTTAACTTTTTCTTGATGTTTCAGACTCGCCTTGTATTTTTTTTTGTTATTACCATTAACTTTACTTTTTGAAGTTCAGTCTCGAAATATATCTTTTTTTGTTGTTATTTACCGTGACAAAACAAACTACCATACGGAAAAAAACCGGTGTCATGACAAGTGAACCTATTCCGACTGAACTTCAGTCCTGATTTGAAACGAACTATCTAAAAAAAACTCACGACTCGTAGCTCGCTCGAAAAGGGCTTGAAACAAACTAGGTAAAAAACTTGATTTAAAACGATCTGAGCCGAGCCGGCTCATTTTGTAACCAAGCCAAGCTCAAGCCAAGATCGGTTCGTCGGCTCGTTATTAGGCTCGTTTAACTTGAAACTCGAGCTCGAGACGAGTTGAGCTGCCTCGTTTAATTTCAAGATTAAGCTCGAAGTCCCACCCTGTCTCGACTAACTTATAGCCCTAACCGATATCAGTAAAACAATTTTCGGTTGCCATTGTTCATAAATGCTAAATGCTCGTATGGTACCAATAGCGTAAGAAACCGAATCGATGTTGGCGGAAAACCGTCGAAAAGCGCAAAAATCCTCTAATTAATTTAAATTTTAGAAAATGATTTCCCCCTAACATTTTCACACCCAAAATTTTCCCTCCCAACCCAATCCCGCTTCCAATTTCAACTCCCCCACACCCCCCACCCCTCCCAAAAAAAAAAAAAAAAAAAAATTCTTCACCAGTATTCCTCTTCACCACTCTCTTCACACACCTTTTCAATGTTCTTCATATCAAAACCCTAGCTCCAGATCCACAACAACAAAGTATGTCACAAAGCTCTGACCCAAACAACCGCCCGAAACCCGACTCGTTACCTTCCGGTTCAGATTCAACCGGTTCCCCTGCAACACCTCCGTCCTCATGGGCCAAACCCTAAGTCGAACCAGAAACTTCCTGTTCACTTTACACTGTACGACCCATTTTTTCTGATGAGATTCTTCAGCAGAGGCTCTTCCTCCACCACCGCCGTAGCCTTCGGTCCGGCGAGACCTATCATCCTCGTGTACTACGACGAGCAAGGAACATTCCAGATGGATCAAGAAGCGATTTCTGTTCTTCGGCTCATACAGCAATGGCAGGTTTTTCTCGAGCTCAAGTCAACAAGTCGCCTAGGACTCGTTTTGATCCTAAATCCTCTCGTAACATTTAGAAAACATCTGTCAAAGGTTCGACACTTTTTCATCTTCTTAATTTCATTGTTTGATTCAATATCAGAGATAACTTTGCAACAAAAGTTTGATGGATTATCTATTAATTATAGGAGAATAGAGTTAAACTATTGAATTATTCAGAGTTTTAGTTGTTGCTCATTGTGCATAACATAAATTTAAACAAAACAGACTACAGCTTGAAATTGGTGATTTAAACTTCAAAAAATGTTTTTTTTATGAAGGTTATGGTTTCTTTTATTTCAAATTGAATAAATGGAACAAGTAGCAAAAAGCTGTTAGATTTTGTGTTTTTTAGAATAAAATAGAGGTAAACTATTGAATTAGGAGAGTTTAATGAAGCATTAAGGTGTTATTCTGAGGGTTTTTTTTTTGGGATTTGTGGTTTAATGAAGCATTAAGATGTTATTGTGGTGTTTTAGATATTTTTTTTTAATATCCATTATCAGAAAATCAATAAAAAGAAATCCCCTAACACCTCTAATATGGGTGGCAATGGTGATGGCGGCATGGCGCCCGATGAAGGAGGTGGCAGTGCTGGCGGTTAATGGTTACTGATGGTAAATGAAGTGATTTAAACTCAAACTAACATGAATTTAACTGTTTGGTTCGTATATAATTAGGGTCTATATATATTGTAATTGAAAACATATGTTGCTGATTGGCTGGGGCTATTTGCTTTAAGGTATTTGTTGGAAAGAGTAAAATGTACGGTTAGAGTTTGAATAAAAAAACTAATTAAAATTTGAATGAATCCCTACAAATTTAAAGTTAGCATTCAATATAATTCAACTAATGGAGTTGAAATGAAATCAGATGATCGAGTTTGGCTACTTAGGGGGGTCGGTACGATATCGGTGACTCCCTCGGGGAGTTGGTTTCACCGAGCGGTGAATTGGCGCCGACAAGATTTCGGTGAGCGGGGAGTGGATAATTCGGTGTATAGTCACCGATGCGGGAAGAGGAGGGAAGGAAGAGACAGGGGTTTAATGGTGGATCCTAACCCCTTTCAACCAATCATAATTTTTTTTTTAATTTTTTTACCACTCTCCAAGTGTTTGAATCACTGCCAGTCATTGAGTGCAAAATGGGGAGTGGAATGGGGACTTGACATGACATGATATTATTGGCTAGAAGGTAACTCAAACACCCTAAAGTGATTGAATGATACCCACCACCCTTAATGAGTTAATATAAAAATGACCCAAAACACATCTTTGTAAAAAAGGAAGGAATTTGTGAAATGGGAATATAGGCCTCTCAAATCAGATTGAAAGAATAGTTAATGTTGCTTTAGATTTAGAAAACTAGTTTTAGTTGAAGATGAGATGGTTTTATAATCAAAACTTTAGTTAAAGTGTAGCTATTAAGTGGTATACATTACATACAGTATAAATGATGCCACTCTATATGGCTGCCTTATTTGGAGACCATGCCATGGTGGAATACCTCTATAAGGAATCCAATAAATTGAGTGACGATGGCTAGAATTTTCAGAATCGTGGTTGGCTTCTTTTGAAATGTGTTGAAAGCGATGGTTTGGTAAACAGTCTAGCATGTTGTAGTTGTTAATATTTCTTTTTCTTATTTTGGTGTTTAATCTTGTTTTTTCTTGCTTTGAAAACAGGTTTCCACCCAATAAAGTGTTTTTGTTTTCTTATTTTTCAGATATCGCACTAAGGATAGTTACAGATCGCCCAGAACTTGATATTAATAAAAATGTACTTGAAGTTTTGGCTAAAACACCGGATGCATTTTCTGTAACATCATATATATTAAGGAAAGTAATCAACTAGAGTAAGCATCCCTACTCCATAATGTTGATATATATCTTCTATGTCAAAGTCGAAGATCATTAGTTTTGCTTCTTTTATATTGTTTCCTATAGTTTCTGTACGAAGTTCAAAGCCAGGACCGCCAAAAACGGATGGTGATGCATTGCAATTACTAAGAATCATTTGGAAAGATATTGCAAAAAAAAGGGAAAGAAGGAAATCGATGACATAATCAGAGGGATGCCTGATGCAGTTAAGAAAGATGAGAGGCCACCTTATAATAGAAAAGAGCAAAAGTTGCACCTGCTAAAACTCATTTCTGAAAATATTGCTAAAATTTCTGCTGAAAACAAGAAGTCAACTGCAGGGACTTCTGCGAGCTTAACAAGAGAGCCATCAATGGGAAATGCAAAAAAACATATTCTTCTCGTATACTATTTGTTGCTGCGGAAACGGGCAATACTATATTTATAGTTGAACTCATCCGACTCTACCCTGATTTAATATGGAAGGTTAATGATCATAACCAAAGTATATTCCATATTGTTGTCAAACATCGTCGTAAGGGTATATGTAACTTCTTGTATGAGATAGGCTCAATGAAGGATTTGATTACTCCTCTAAGAGATGAAAATGACAATAATATGTTACATTTAGTTGGGAAAAACACCAAACAAAAACGGCTTCAGGATGTATCTGGAGTTGCTTTACAAATGCAACGGAAACTATTATAGTTCAAGGTATATATGCATGTGTTTTTTTTTCTTCCTTGTTTTTATCCTTTCTTTCATCATGAAGTTTATTATAAATTATAAACCAATTCCTCGATAACTTAATATCTATATATATGTTGTAGGAGGTGGAAGCTATGATCCCACCTACTTATAGAGAACGGAAGAACAAAGATGGTTTAACAGCACATGAGTTATCCACCGAAGAACACAAAGATCTAGTTTTACAAGGTGAGAAGTGGATGAAAGGAACGACTATTCACTGTATGGTGGTTGCGGCCCTTATTGCCACTATAGTATTTGCTGCTGCATTTACAGTTCCTCAGATGACTGGTATCCCTATCTTCCATTCAGAAGCAATCTTTAAGGTCTTTGTGGTCGCTGACGCCATTTCTCTATCCGCGTCTGCAGCTTCGATTCTTATGTTTTTATCCATCCTCACATCCCGTTATGCCGAACGTGATTTCTTGCAATCGTTTAGGTTTTGATTAGAAGTTAATGTTTATAATTAGTATTACTATTTAAATTCAAAACTTATGTATGGATTTTGGGTTATTATTGTTAATAGCATTTGGTTTTTTGTTTTCTCATTTTACTTTAGTTTCAAAAAATGGAAAATAAAATGGGTAATTACATGAAAATGGTCACATAAAACCACATAAAAAGTGTGACCAAAGTTTAGGCAACAACCACACATAGAATTACAAAATTTCAAGTGACTATAAATAAACATTAGCCACACCATAGTCACTTTGTTTCTTGTTTGTGTAGCGGAATGATACCAAACGTCATGGAAAAAATGTTACATGTGATCAAAGATTAGATAATAGCCACACTTAAAATTACAAATTTCATGGCTATAAATAACCACTAGCCACACTAGAGTCACTTTGTTTCTTTTTTGTGTGACGGAATGATACCAAACGTCATGGGAAAAGAAGATTATGTGTGACCAAATGTTAGACAATAGCCACACTTAAAATTACAATATTTGGTGTGGCTATAAATAACCACTAGTCACGCCATAGTTACTTTGTTTTTTGTTGTGAGACAGAATGATACCAAACGTCATGGGAAAGAATGTTATATGTGACCAAATGTTAGACAATAGCCATACATATAATTACAAAATTTAATATATCTATACATAACCATTAGCCACACTTTCATCACTTTGTTTTTTGTTTGTGTGACGGAATAATATCAAATGTCATGGGAAAAACAAACATGTGTGACAAAATGTTAGACAATAGCCATACCATCATTACTTTGTTTTTATTGTGTGACAAACTAATAACAAATGTCATAGAAAAAACATATATATGTGACCAAAAGTTAAACAATAGCCACACTTACAATAAATTCATGTGACAATGTAATAGAACCTGCCACACTTACAATAAATTCATGTGGTTGTTGCTACCTTTTAGCCATACTTAATAGACAAAAAGTTTAATTACAACTCTTTTTGTCACACTTTTAATTAATTGATGTGGCTAAAACATATTTTTTAGTAGATATATGTGACTATATAATACAAAGAGCCACACTTTAATTAAATTTATGTGGCTATTGCAACCCTTTAGCCACACTTAATTGAGGAAATGCTAGATTTTAACCAAAAATGTTGTTACTCTTTAGCCATACTTTTAAGTTCTAAGGCCACTAAAAAGTGTATGTGGCCGTATGATACCTACGATGACTCGAGCTTTGGTCACACTTGATATGAAAAAAATATGTGTGGCGAAAGACATATTGTCACACGTTTTTGGTGTGGCCGTTTCCCTATTTTGGCGTAGTGAATACAGAAACAAAAGTCCACGCAGGGACGTGATTACAACATAAATAAATAAACAAACAAGGATCTTCAAAAATCACTTCTCTTGGTCTTCCCCTTGATTAGGCTTGCCAAACCTTTGAAGAAGCCTTGGTTGTTCCTGCGCTCTGCTTGAACTTCCCGCTCAACTTGGTCCATGTCACGACCCCAGACCCACCCTGGACGGAATCGGGAGTCGCGAGCAGCCAAGCGGTACCGGTGGTTATTTTTGAAAACATTGCAGCGGAAATTTCATCAGGACCATGAGTTAGGAAAAATATCAGAGTTTAGAAAACACCGGATTTTATTTAAATAGATGGAATAATTCCATGTTTTACAAAGGTAGCTTTTAATAAGGGATAAACCCAAAAACAATATTTCTTAAGTTGATTTAATTAATAAAATAAGCCACTTCTTGAAGTCTTTCAGTGCCGGATCCAATCCTTACTCCAATCTACTGTAATTACCTGAAACGCGTTTTAAAAAGGTTTTGTCAGCGGGGAAATACTGAGTGAATCATTCAGTTTACTAAAAATGACACATTGGTTATAAATTACAGTATTAAGAGCGATTACAATGTTTCTACATCAACCAATTACCCACAGTATTTGTCACTCGACTCGTTTCGGTGACTGTGGTCATATCACTATTGGGTCCGTTCACCCACAAGTGACGTCAATCACTATTAAGTCCGTTCACCTAAAAGTGACGTTTCATGAATTAGGTACGCTCACCTAAACTGATAACACTAGTAATGTGCACAATACCCCACATACCGGCTGTAATTTGGTGATTACAAAGACTTAATCCCTGTAATTATAACTTTGGGAAAATAATTTGGAGTATTGTAAAACAGTTGATAAAAAGAGAATGACTCACTTTATAAGCATGCAGGATTGAGTTAACAAGCTTCTTGATTCTACTTCTTCCGATAAATTTAAGCATGCACTTTATTATTCTGGATCTTCTGATGATTTAATAGTTTGTTTGATTGTAAGTGTGTAGTTGGGAGTATTCTTGGTAGTTAAACATATAGTTTAACAGAATGGAATACGTATTTGTGTAAAACCCAAATCAAACCTTAACGGTAGTCACGAGATTCGAACCTTAACGAATTTCACAAAGTGTAGCACTTTGGATTCCGTTTACCAAAATCACAAAGTATAGTACTTTGGCATCCGTTTAACGAACTCTTAAAGTATAGTACTTTGGCATCCGTTTAACGAACTCTCAAAGTATAGCACTTTGGCATCCGTTAGTTGGTTCCTGAATCGATCGGACAGAACATCGCATCGGTGATTATTGGTTAGAACACCAACGTATACAGAGAAGAATAGAAGAAATGAACAAAGGAAAATGAATCCTAAGCTTCCTATTTATAGGTAGATTTACTCCTTAGCTAGGAAGTTTCCTTAACCATTAAGTTTCCTTAACTATTAAGTTTCCTTAACTATTAAGTTTCCTTAACTATTAAGTTTCCTTAACTATTAAGTTTGCTTATCTATTTAACTAAATAACTTACTTAGCTTAATTAATCTTGATTAGCTTAATTAATCTTGCTTAGTTTAATTAATCTTGCTTAGCTTAATTAATCTTGATTAACTTAATTAATCTTGATTAATTAATCATACTTAACTTAATTAATAGATTAATTAATCTACTCAGCTAACTTAGCTGCTATGTTTATTTAATTATTAAGTTTACTTAGCTATTAAGTACTCTAGCAGCTCCTTGCTTACGAGTTCAAATTTCTAGATACAATGGAACTCGTATTAGTGTATTAACTCAGTTCAACTTTAACGATAATCACGAGATAAAACTCTCACAACGAATGACAAAGTGTAATCACTTAAACATCCATCATATTCACAACGAATGACAGAGTATTCCCCGAGTTCGGGTGATACTTAAACATCCTGTCGGAATCACGACTAATGACAAAGGATAGCACTTAAACATCCTGTCGGATAGTTTCAATCGATCGGATAGAGTATCGTACCAGTGATTAGAGTTATTACCCTAATAATGGGCAGAGTTTAGGGATTCAGAGGGTAAAATCCTGAGCTATTATTTACAAAAATAAAAGCTGACGGAAAGAAAAGAATTGAACAGCGATCAAGTTTATACCCGGCATCGTAGCAGCACCCCGCTATACTAATTAGTGATTTGGAGACTATTTCGGCTATAACTCGACGTATACAACCAGAATTTATGTCGTTCTAACTTCTGATTTCAAGTCCCAAGGCCTGCTCTTTATACACCAAAATTGACATGCTTACGGACCGTAAGACTATTCCCTTACGGTCCGTAAGGGACACCTAAGGGTCATAGGGTTGCCACGCGTGGGACTAGGCCTGCTGAGTTGATGAATTCAAAAATTTTAATTTTGACAACGAGTTAAGAGGATAATCGTCAAGTAGGGAATACCCCCCCTGAGTTTTTGGGACCCTGATCCTGATTCCGATTGTTCTGAAAATTTTAGGGTTTATGCAGAATCACTTGGGTGTCTCACTTAGGGTTTCCTTATTGGATAATTATCATACTAAGTATTAATTTTAGTGAGAGTTGTTACATCCTCCCCACCTTAATAAAAATCTCGTCCTCGAGATTTGGACTATGATATTTTCTTGGGGTTATGTTTCTTCTTTTAATTAAGAGAAATAATGTATCGTGGAATGGAATCAAAAGATATTTTGGGGGGTATGAATTTAAAAATAAAAATGGTTTATAGAAACAATTGGATTCAATATCCGAAATGAACTTACTTTGATCAATTGGGGGAGATTCTGAATTGATAAATATCTAAATGGAAGTATGGAAAGTGATTTGTTAATGATTATCCGAAAATCAATATCGTTTACTTAAATGGTACTGGACAATAGAGTTTAGTGTATTGTAATTTGAGTACATAATTGTACCAAGAATATGACAAATCAAACGAATGACGTATGAATAGGGTTTAGCACAGGCTACAAATCTATTTGGACGCTACAAAGTGTTTGTAATGATTGAAAGAATTCAATAATTACGATGACCGAATAAATTTACCGTTTTTGAAATTGAGAGTTTCAAGGAAGCGAATCTGGATATTTCAAAAGATGAGACATTCCTAATGAAATGATATAGTTTCTAAGGTGATTATGTTCAAGCCAGAAGATATATGATCAATAGATTTTTTTTTTAAATGAATGTGAAGAACTTTTTGGAATTAAAAAAATTCTTGGTCAGAAGAAAACTTACCTTGATTGGTACCTAAGGAAGACTCAAGATTGACAGGTTCAAAATGAAATAAAAACATGAAAATGATTCGTCAAATATTGAATTATGATATGAGAAAATCAATGTGCTGAGATGGGTGATTTGTAAGAATACATGAAAAGACAATAAAGTTAGTGTATTTTTGTCTTAATACATAATTGTATTCAGATGATTTTAATCAAAATGTTTGATTAAAGATAGGTGATATTTTGATTTATTAAATTCCTTTTCCTTTTATGTTATCATAAAGTAGAATAATAAATAAATTTAGATAGGTTTAAAATATCAAAACCCGTGGTAATTTTGACAATATAATGATATATGTTTTATAAATAGGTTTACCCAATATTCTAGAACTTACGATTATCATTTTTAAAATCAAGTATGTTTAACTGTAAGATTTTATAATAGGGTATTTTAAATCATAAAAGTAAAATAATAAATGTTTATTATTTTAATATCAAGCATACTTAAATATTGGCTTGCGTAAATAACATTTGATATTTTAATATATATATATATATATATATATATATATATATATATATTATAAAAGAATATTTCTATAAGTATTTAATGGTTGTGAAATATTAATCAAGATGAACATTTATTTATAATATGTCTTGTTCATGAATGCTTAGACAATTATTTAGATAATTTTATTCGTCCCTTTAATTGTTTTATGAAGATATATCTTCTCTTTACAGTACAAAGTATATATATTTCTATATATATATATATAATATAAAAATATATTTATATATAATTGAAATTTACTAAATAAGTATGATGACTTTTATATACATTAAATAGTTATTATCATGGTTGGATATTGGTTAGTGCTGCCTTGTTTAAGCATAGGTGGCCAGTCCATGCCTAACTAAGCCTAGGCTACCCAATACCTGTCCTTGACAATAATCTAAAAAAAATAATATTAACACCATTATTATTAATATTTTATTAAAAATAATAATAATAATAACTAGTCATAAATGTAAACGAGATTAGGGCAATCTTCAAATTTGTGAAAAAGTCACTACAAGGTGATCGTGATGTAAAGAAAATGATTTAATGAAGTTGAAGACCAACAAGCATGTTATAGTTCAAGAGAATTGAAGTGCTGGTTGGGATTATTTTGAATATGATGGCTTCAATTCATCATATGGGACCTTGAATGGAATATGTTTTGTGAGCAAGTTAACTGATTTTGAATATAAAGAGTTTGAATAAGAAAGTTCAAACATGATCACAACAAAAATTATGTATACTTTTAAAAGAAAATCAAGTTTTTCAAGGAATTCATTGCTTTGATATAAAAGAGTCATTGCTTTGTAAAAACGTGTTTTACAAAGATCAAGTATAGTGAAATGATATTTGAACTTTTGATAAAACAACAAATTGGATTGATGCCTTCCTATGATTTTCATAATTCAAATGAATCACATGTGCAACAAACAGTGCATGTGTAGCGTGTGGATTTATCAAGAAATAAAATGGACCAATATTTGCTACTATAAAAGAAATCTTTATGGTATGATGACCATTAAAAGAAGGAGAAACACGAAAGTCAACTTATTTATAGGCAGAAGTCAGAATTGTACCGAAAGAAATATAAGAGCTTTATCTGGAATTTCGTGTGATAACCTTTGTTAAGTGACATTACCAAGGAATGTCGAATGAAATGAAATGAAATAGAGGATTTGCAAAGGTAGATGACTTCTTTTGTAGTGCCAATAATTATGACTATAATTAGACTGTGCACCGATGGTTGTGAAATATTGTTCCAACGTACCTCATCGATATTTTGATCGTTTGTAAGATCATGTGGCAAAGTGCCGCTTTTTTTATTAGGAGTTCTTTTACTGACGGAATTATTATCGTGCCCAAATTTATATTTTTCAAAGGTCTTGCTTTGGAAGTCGTGTGTGATAAACTTTGACGTCTGTGGACATATAATTTAAGTTTCATGTGTTTTCTTGTGCATTAGCACAACTTTATATGCTTTTTACTTGTATAAATCGTATATGGTAACTCTTTTAGAATTTCTATTACTTTTGATGATGTCCCAATTTAATGGGTTTCCATTGTTTATATTGTCGCACGAATTACGAAGTAGATGATCAAACGGAATAATGTTTGATATCGGAAAAGAGATTCCTGATAAAGAAATTTAGATTTATTATTGACACATCTGTTTGTGCTTTATTCTTAATTGACTTTTGTAATTTCTTATAGATATACATATCTATATTATATATTTCACATGCTGTAATATACATACCTTTCATAAGGTTAAATGTATATAATAGATTCATATTTCCGAAGCAAGTCAGATATCAGCTCATGATATTATTTAGGGAAATCTTGTCACTTGTTTGACATACTGTGTACCCCGTCTTATCCGGTTCGCGCCGGAGAGGTAATCTCAGTATATCCGGACAAGCTGGAGAGTCTGCTACTCTATACCCAGTTTTGCCGGAGAAGATTTTCTATTTCCCATAAATAGTATCTTTTCAAGATTTTGAAAGTGCCTCCCTTTTTTTAGGGCTTTTATCCAGAATCAAGGAAATTTATATTTCTGTAACATATCTTATTCTAGACCAAGTAATATCAATAAGCAAAATTAATAGCAATTATGAGTTATTGCTTATTTATCGTACCTTGCAATGTTCTATTCACTATTCTTATGGCATACCAATATCCATTACATTATACTTATATAAGTAATTTATCTTGAAGCTTATATTAAGGCAAAATTCTTAAGTTCAAGTCTAAATATCATCCAGAGTGCTATCAGATAATATTAAGTTCCTAACTCTCCGTTTAAACGTAGGTATTATTACAACACTTAATTGCTTAAACAAGTGGCTTAGCTTTTACTAAGGCATCTTTTCTTATGTTCAAGTCTAAATGCTATCAGATGTGCTACCAGTTAATAGCAATCTCCTAACTCTTTTATTTAAGCTTAAGTATTATTATCACAACACTTACAGGCTTAAAGCAGTGGCTCTGATACCACCTTCTGTCACGACCCCAGACCCACCCTGGACGGAATCGGGAGTCGCGAGCAGCCAAGCGGTACCGGTGGTTATTTTTTAAAACATTGCAGCGGAAATTTCATCAGGACCGTGAGTTAGGAAAAATATCAGAGTTTAGAAAACACCGGATTTTATTTAAATAGATGGAATAATTCCTTGTTTTACAAAGGTAGCTTTTAATAAGGGATAAACCCAAAAACAATATTTCTTAAGTTGATTTAATTAATAAAATAAGCCACTTCTTGAAGTCTTTCAGTGCCGGATCCAATCCTTACTCCAATCTACTGTAATTACCTGAAACGCGTTTTAAAAAGGTTTTGTCAGCGGGGAAATACTGAGTGAATCATTTAGTTTACTAAAAATGACACATTGGTTATAAATTACAGTATTAAGAGCGATTACAATGTTTCTATATCAACCAATTACCCACAGTATTTGTCACTCGACTCGTTTCCGTGACTGTGGTCATATCACTGTTGGGTCCGTTCACCCACAAGTGACGTCAATCACTATTAGGTCCGTTCACCTAAAAGCGACGTTTCATGAATTAGGTACGCTCACCTAAACTGATAACACTAGTAATGTGCACAATACCCCACATACCGGCTGTAATTTGGTGATTACAAAGACTTAATCCCTGTAATTATAACTTTGGGAAAATAATTTGGAGTATTGTAAAACAGTTGATAAAAAGAGAATGACTCACTTTATAAGCATGCAGGATTGAGTTAACAAGCTTCTTGATTCTACTTCTTCCGATAAATTTAAGCATGCACTTTATTATTCTGGATCTTCTGATGATTTAATAGTTTGTTTGATTGTAAGTGTGTAGTTGGGAGTATTCTTGGTAGTTAAACATATAGTTTAACAGAATGGAATACGTATTTGTGTAAAACCCAAATCAAACCTTAACGGTAGTCACGAGATCCGAACCTTAACGAATTTCACAAAGTGTAGCACTTTGGATTCCGTTTACCGAAATCACAAAGTATAGTACTTTGGCATCCGTTTAACGAACTCTCAAAGTATAGTACTTTGGCATCCGTTTAACGAACTCTCAAAGTATAGCACTTTGGCATCCGTTAGTTGGTTCCTGAATCGATCGGACAGAACATCGCATCGGTGATTATTGGTTAGAACACCAACGTATACAGAGAAGAATAGAAGAAATGAACAAAGGAAAATGAATCCTAAGCTTCCTATTTATAGGTAGATTTACTCCTTAGCTAGGAAGTTTCCTTAACCATTAAGTTTCCTTAACTATTAAGTTTCCTTAACTATTTAGTTTCCTTAACTATTAAGTTTCCTTAACTATTAAGTTTGCTTATCTATTTAACTAAATAACTTACTTAGCTTAATTAATCTTGATTAGCTTAATTAATCTTGCTTAGTTTAATTAATCTTGCTTAGCTTAATTAATCTTAATTAATCTTGATTAACTTAATTAATCTTGATTAATTAATCATACTTAACTTAATTAATAGATTAATTAATCTACTCAGCTAACTTAGCTGCTAAGTTTATTTAATTATTAAGTTTACTTAGCTATTAAGTACTCTAGCAGCTCCTTGCTTACGAGTTCAAATTTCTAGATACAATGGAACTCGTATTAGTGTATTAACTCAGTTCAACTTTAACGATAATCACGAGATAAAACCCTCACAACGAATGACAAAGTGTAATCACATAAACATCCATCGGATTCACAATGAATGACAGAGTATTCCCCGAGTTCGGGTGATACTTAAACATCCTGTCAGAATCATGACTAATGACAAAGGATAGCACTTAAACATCCTGTCGGATAGTTTCAATCGATCAGATAGAGTATCGTACCAGTGATTAGAGTTATTACCCTAATAACCGGTAGAGTTTAGGGATTCAGAGGGTAAAATCCCGAGCTATTATTTACAAAAATAAAAGCTGACGGAAAGAAAAGAATTGAACAGCGATCGAGTTAATACACGGCATCGTAGCAGCACCCCGCTATACTAATTAGTGATTTGGAGACTATTTTGGCTATAACTCGACGTATACAACGAGAATTTACGTCGTTCTAACTTCTGATTTCAAGTCCCAAGGCCTGCTCTTTATACACCAAAATTGACATGCTTACGGACCGTAAGACTATTCCCTTACGGTCCGTAAGGGACACCTAAGGGTCATAGGGTTGCCACGCGTGGGACTAGGCCTGCTGATTTGATGAATTCAAAAATTTTAATTTTGACAACGAGTTAAGAGGATAATCGTCAAGTAGGGAATACCCCCCCCCTGAGTTTTAGGGGCCCTGATCCTGATTCCGATTGTTCTGAAAATTTTAGGGTTTATGCAGAATCACTTGGGTGTCTCACTTAGGGTTTCCTTATTGGATAATTATCATACTAAGTATTAATTTTAGTGAGAGTTGTTACAGTCCAACCTATCCAGAACCTTCTATTGTTGCTCTGGCGGTATCTATTGCGGCTGCGGCGGCTGCTGATGTAGAGGTCGAGGAGGTGGCGGTTGTTGGTACCCATAAGTTGGGTATCCAACTCCCCAGGGAGCTCCATAAGGCCCCTCAGGGTGGAGAGCATTGTAGTCCCATGCTGCCTGGTATGGGTCAACCTCAGCATAATTGTAGTTGGTGTGGGCCGGCTGCTTAAATGGGTTGTACGCCGCTGAACCGGCGTATGCAGGAATTGGGTTACCAAAACCCAACGGTGGCGCGACAGGCGCAGAGTCTACTTCCGAGACGGGGTTTGAAGGCCCTCCCATCTGCGGGTCTTCATGGAGTGGCGGGTAATGGCTGCCACTTGAAGGTTGAGGGGTGCTGATACGCACTCCTCCTCGCACGGACATCCGTGCGTTTGATCTTCGTCGCCTCAGTGGCTCTGGAGGCGGCTGCTGAACTGGTGGTGGTGGCGGTGGAGTGACCGCGACAAAACGAGAATCCTCGGAGGGATCCTGCTGCTGCTGCTGCTGGTGAGGCGAGGAGTGGTACGAAGGGGTAAACACCCAATCATACTGGGCGAATCTCGCATGGTAACTATCTGGACCACGGTAAGGTGATCCATGGAAAGATGACCCATCAGAGATCTCGATGGGGTGCGTAGGGGTCCCGGTTGGAGGCTCGGCGGGATCCGTGTCATCGTCCATGTCTATTGCATGGTCGCCCAAGAAGTGGTTTTCAGGTCCTAGTGGGTTAAAACCCACTGGTTCTTCAATATAGTTTGTCGGGTTAAACCAGCGCTCGAAGACAGGTGTTGGGTCGCCAAAAGAATGGTGAGAGTTGGACCGCTGGAGAGGTATAAAAGAAGGATGTGGGTTGTGGGGCTCATTTTCAGATTGAGGCCCGAAAGAGTGGTGATAAGATGGTGACGAATTTAGCGAGACGGATCGCCTCTCTAGCTCTATATACGTCCTCCAATGCTCCTGAGGACTGGCACTCATTGTGATTGATGGGGTTCGTCTATGTGATGGTCCGGTCTCATGATCGTGGCCAGTGACTGGAGCCTTTCCACTTCCCCTTCTAAATCTTGGCGGCATGATTGATCCTGTCAACATAAACAAAGATAACAACAAAAGAAAAATATAAAAGACAAAAATAAAACAAATCAGGATTTGTCCTATGTTCTCGTCTAGACTCGAAAACCGAGGAATGTGCAATTGTGTCATTGAGATTAAACACAAAAGGCTAGTGTTTAATTCACTCAATGTTGGCTCTGATACCAACCTGTCACACCCCGATATTTCCACGTATTACCGGTAGGGAGTATCGTGACGTAGTTGATATCATCATAGTCAAACAACACAATTTTAAATGCACAGCGGAAGCAAAAGAGATGAATAACATTACAAACCGAATAAATAGTAATATTAAATTATCACAAACGGACTGTTATGGATCCACAGGCGGATCGAAAGATAAAAAGGAAAATTGTTCAACAGACTTTAACATCTAGAGCTTGCAAGACTTGAATAATGATGCCAGGAGTAGCCAGCCTATTTCGTCTAGTACCTGCACTTAGCCTTTTTGGAAAATACGTCAGTTTACACTGGTAAATACAATTAACTGACTCATTTTGAAAAGAGTTTAAGAAAATTAATTTGAATGCACTTAGGCAAAAATATCTTTTATAACTTGGGACAATTATTTAAAAAAATAATCTTGTATACAGTTTTACTTATTTGTCGTCCATTAGTACCGGTTAGAAGAGCAGGTTAAGATTAACTGACACGCCACAGGTATAATGCCCACAAGGTTGATTCCTTTAAGTGGATTACCAGTTTTTACATATGCAACTATCAGGTGTATGCCTACACCCAGTGCTTAGGTCGTAGCCATTTCTTTGAATGATGCCAAGGATATCCGGGACATGGTCATTTAACCCCCAAAGGCCATACACCAAATAATACAGATTAAAATGAGTTATGTAAATACATTAATCACAATATGATTTAAATGACTACACACCCGACCAAGCGGTATTATTATAATCAGTGTTGTAAAAGTCGCTAGGCGGTCCCTAGTCGGCCGACTGGGGAGTTGGGAGTAATCAATCGGAGTACTCGTAGAGTACTCAGGGAGTACGCGGACATGATAATATAAAGAAAATTAATTGGTGTATATTATATATATGTTAAAAGAAGG
This sequence comes from Helianthus annuus, assembly GCF_002127325.2. NCBI lineage: Eukaryota > Viridiplantae > Streptophyta > Magnoliopsida > Asterales > Asteraceae > Helianthus > Helianthus annuus. The sequence goes on from NC_035433.2 coordinate 64,812,926, forward strand.
ATAATTCATGTCAAAATGAGTATAATTTAAAATGAAACATGTTTGAAGTTCAAATCTCACCGAGTATAAGGCCGAGTAGTCCTAGTAGAAGGCCAAGTAGGCCGAGTAGTCCGAGTACAAGGCTAAGTAGGCCGAGTACAAGTCCGAAGTATTCTGAAGACAAGGCCGACTAGTCTGAGTACAAGTTCGAGTAGTCCGAGTACAGGCCGAGTAGGCCGATTTTGACCGCCGCCGACTAATCAAGTCCGACTAGGGTAAACTCGCCTCGGAGGTGGTCCGAGGACCGAGTACAAGGCCGAGTAGGCCGACTTTTACAACACTGATTATAATACCGTATCCCAAGCCCGTATAGGGAAAATAAGTTAAAAGTATTTACCTGAGCAAGTAATAATCACAAACAGCAAGTGCACGTAGCTTTTACCGGGCTCCTAATCTGGAACGAAGGTTTTTAATAACCTATTAGATTCCTAACGGGTCTTTAATTAAGCCTAAACTTAGACCGGTTAGTTTTAAAAGAAGATATGGTTCAAAACGCGTGATTAAGCGAAGACCGGATTAGAATGTGGTTTAAACCCGACAAGCTTGGATACTTGTTTAATATGGGTAAACTAAACACATTCTGGATTTTGAGAGAAAAATGATAAGGTTTGACCCGTTTCGGCTAATTTATGCAAACTAGTTACATAAGCCGATCCGAACGTGAAAAGTGCGTAACAGGTAACCAATTGAGTCATGAACAGGTTTCCTAAGTTAATATGCCTTAAATATGTTGTGATATTAGTAGGATACCTTCCATTATGCCCAAAATGAATTTAAACTCAAATTATGACCCGTAGGGGTATTATGGTCATTTTAAAGCTCATAAAAGAGATTATTTATAAATCTAAGTTTTAGGTCTGATATAATTAGTAAAAATATTCATTTTATAAGTCATAACAGTAGGGTATTATATATATATATATATGTGAAATTTATCATTTATAACCAAACTATGAACCTTAGGGGCATTTTGGTAATTTCACATAGGCTTAAAAGGTCAAAACTGGAAATCTGAGTTCAAAACCTTTGTTTACTGTTAAAGTATAAAAATTTACTAAAAATATCAGTAGGCATCAAACCTTATATGTTAAAAATAGTTTTAACTTATAATATGCGTTAAAAACGCGTAAAAAGACGATTTTAAGCGATTTCCGGGTTTTATAAGAAAATCTGATATTTTTATCATTCCAGAAAGCTTAAAATGTTTTATTTATCATATAAAACCAGTAGCAAAAGGTTTGGTGTCAAAATGTTTTGTAAAACTCATTTTATAGGCCAAAAGGGCAAAACCGACAATTACCGAATAAAGCTTAGAACCCTATGTTATGCTCAGCCTAAAAATAAATAAAAATCTTCAAAAATCCCAAAATATTATTTTGTATCAGTAGGTAAAAAATTTGGTATAAAAATTTGGGTTTAAATAGGCTATATGCTAATTACGCCGATTAATTAATAAAAAGCTTTCTAATTACGCTATTGAGCATAACTCCTAATCTAGACCTCAAACTGATGTGAAAATTTAGGGACATGTTTATATTTCAGTAATAAAGGTCTCTATTCTTTCACATTTTCAAAAATATCATTTTAAGGTCAAAAGGGCATAATGGTCAACAATTAAGCATATAACGGAAACATGCAAATGAATTAGATAACTAATGAACCAAGTTGTATAATCAAAGAAGGTTATACTAACATGTAACCTGGTCCTAAATAAGCTCTAAGGCATTTCTAAACTATGCTCTAATGGGTCAGAACTGAAAGTCAAAGTAAAAGTCCACTTATGTGACATTCGGTTCCAAACCGAGCTTAAACTGGAAATTGTCGGGTTGAACATGTTTAGACATGTTCTTATATTAATTATGTAACACCCCGGAAATATTAAAAACTTTATATTAGAATTATAAAGTTTAAATAAACAAGAATTAATTAACTAGGAAATTATAACCTAGTTAACTACAAGTCTAGAAATAACTTGAAATGGGGTTAAAATAACCAAACTATATGTTAGACAAAAGTGGAGGGGCCTAAGTTGTTAAAATGGAAACTAATATTAACAAAATAAAAAAAAAACACAAACACTCTTGTCTGAGTGTTGTGAAGATCGACCAGGAGACAGGAGCGACCCAAGCTCCTCCTCAAAACCCTAGTTCAGCATAAAATTGATCAATTGAAGGCCAAATTCTGTCCCAAATCAAAACCCGAATATAGATTAGTGATCCTCATCACAAGAGGGTTACAAGGTATGTAAAATTTGGTGTTAATTCTCTGTTTGGAATTTCTTATGAAATTGGGAAATCTGAAATTTATGGATTGCATGTTTGTTTTATGATGGATTAAGAACAATATAGTGTCTAGGGACAAACCCTAGACAAATATAAGTTGAAATCATGTGAGATTTTAGTAAAATCCATGGACACCATTGTAGGTGATTAGTGGGTTATGTAGAATTTGATAAACACTAGGAAATTGGGTATTTTTTTAGTGTAATTTGACAATTGTGAAGTGACTTCAGAATTATAGAAGCTAACAATTATGTAAAATGGTTGATTGATGTGAAATTAGGGTAAGTGATAAGCTAGAGACTTGATATTTAATCATGTAAAATTCTGCCCTTAAAGTGTTTGTGAAAATGCCTCAAAGAAGGCTTAAAACTGAAATTCAAAGTTAAAATGCATAATTATGATGTTTCGGTGTATTATGCGAATTATGATTTAAAGAGAGTTCTAAATATGTCATAAATGAACTCTATAGGAAAGGACGCAGGTGCGTCAAGCGGACAAGCAGGTGGCGAATCACGTTTGAAAGGCCTACTTTGAAGGTATGTAACTCGACCCGTTACATTCAATGAATTGTTGATTTAATTAAGCGTAGTTGCATTGTTAATTAAAAATTGTGTTGATTTAGTAATCATGATCGTTGTTGAAATCAATAGAGTAGCTTGAATAAGGGACCATTTGGTAGTCATCATATTGGAGGTTTTTCCACAAGATGAGCCAATGGGTCGAATAATAGTGTAAATTGTGATGAAAGTGTCTTAGCTAGTAGCAATGGCGAAGTAAATCACCAAAGCATTAAACCATGGAATTTGGTAAGATAATGCAAGTGATGTTAAGCCCTGGATGGTGGGCATAAGACGCCATGGGATTGATAGTTATAGGGTAACTAAGTAAGTAAAGTTAGAATGGGTCGAATAACACATAAACGACTCTTATTCATTCGGCCCGAAAAATCAAACTTTTGGGTATCGAAATTATTGTAGATACGTTGGCATTGAATTTACAGACGCATAGGAAAAAGAATCACCTAAAACGGTCTTATGAGTCAAAAGATATGCTCATTTGAAGTTAAAATCTGAGTTTTCCGGAGCTGACAGAAAATGCAGCTCACAAAACATAATGTCACACCCCGATTTCCACGTGTCTCACCGGTGGGCCCGGTGGGGGATTTCCGTGACGTAGTTGGCAACAATATAGTCAAACCACACAATATATATGAATGCACAGCGGAAGCAAAAGATAAATATATTATATTCCGAATAAAAGTAATATTCAAGTATTACAACGGAAAGTAAGGGATCCACAGGCAGATCTATAAACATTGTTCTACAGACTTTAGACGCCTAGAACTTGCAAGATTCCTTATTAATGTCCTGAGCAGCTTCCAGCCTATTACGTACTTGCACCTGTCACTTAGACTTTTGAAAATACGTCAGTTTTCACTGGTAAATACACTCAGCTGACTCATTTGAAAAGAGTTTAGGAAAATTGATTTAGATGCACCAGGCACAAATTATTTTGACACTTTGATTTAAAATGCACAGAGGCAAAATTAATCTTTTATAACTTGAGACAATCATAATTATGATCTTGTATACAGATTTACATGTCCGTTGTACGTTCAGGGCCCGATGTAGAAACCGAGTCAAGATTAACAGACACGTCACAAGTATAGGCCCACTGAGCGTGAGATACCGTTTCCCTTATGCAACTGTCAGGTGTATGCCTACACCCCGTGCATAAGGCGTGACCATTTTATAATACAATGATGTCGAGGATATCCGGGACATGGTCATTAACCACTAAAGGCTTTTATTTCAAACAATACAGATCAAACCGGGTTACCTCAATAACTTAATCACAATCCGATTAAATATTCAATACCCGACCAAGCGGTATTATTATACCGTATCCCAAGCCCGTATAGGGAAAATAAGTTAAGAGTATTTACCTGAGCTAGCTCCTGTCTTAAAATAGCAAGAATAATAACTCAGCCGTATTCACTTAAGTAAGTGTAGGTACAATTTAACGGAAGGCTCTAGTCTGGAACGATGGTATAAATAACCAATTAGAATGCTAACGGGTCTTTAATTAAGCCTAAGCTTAGACCGGTTAATCTTAAAGAATTGTTACGGTTTAATCGCGTGAAAGGCGAAAACCGTGAATGGAGTGTGATTTTGACCCAACAAGTTTGAAGACTTGTTTCATATGTGTATAACAATCATACTCTGGATTTTGGGGTTAAAACAATATAGTTTGACCCGTTTCGGCTAAATTATGTAAACTAGTTACATAAGCCGAACCGTGCGTGCAAAAGACGCAACGGGAATCCGTTAGAGTCCTACACTGCTTTCCTAAGTCAATACACTTTAAAGAGGTTGTGGTATCAGTAGGATACCTTCCATAATGCCCGTAACGAGTTTAAGTTAATAATATGCCCCGTAGGGGTATTTCGGTCTTATTAAAGAGGTTTTAGAGTTCTACAGGGAATCTGAGTTTCCTAATCAGTTTATAAAGTCTAAAATACTTTATTTATTATTTAAAATCAGTAGCAACTGGAATCGGGTCAAAAGACCTTATAGAACTCGATTTATGGCCGAAAAGGGCATATTCGGTATTTACCGAACCGTAGCCATAACCGCAGGTTATGAGCAAGGAAAAAAATAATTAAAAATCTTTAAAAATCCCAAAATATTATTTTACATCAGTGAGTAAAAGGTTTGGTGTCGAAATCCGGGTTTAGATAGGCATTATGCTAATTGCGCTATTTAATTACTAAAGTTTCGCAATTTGCGCTAATTGGCATAACTCTTATTCTGGACCTCAGATTGACATGAAATTTTAGGGACATGCTTAGAATTCAGTAACCAAGGTCATGATCCGTTCACATGTCCGAAAACCTCGTTTAAATTTATAAAGGGCGTTACGGTCAACTTTTAAGTAATTAACGGAAATGTGTAAAAGACTCGGATAAACAACGAACCGGTTACAGAGGTTTATACTATCATGTAACCTGGTCCTAAGAGAGTCCTAAGGCATATCTAAATTGAACTTTAACGGGTCAGAACTGAAGTCAATGCAAAAGTCAAACTTTTGCGACTTTCGGTTCCGAACCGGGTCAATATAGCAAATGGTCGGATAAAACATGCGTAGACTAGTTTATATACTTATTATCGTGTTTTTATGATCATCAAAACAGGTTTCATAGCATCTATATTACAGATTATGTACAAAATCGCAAAATGGCTTTATGTTGACTTTTTAAGTGCACGTTTGACTCGACATTTGAACTAGTCAGAGTGGTGATCAGGGGGAACCCTTTTGAGGGTTTATTACCCACATAAATACCAACACATAACTACTTTTGATTCGACAATTCACTGGACCATTCGTGATTTATCGCAAAGTCAATCGTTAGTTACGACGGATTGACTTTTGGGCTAAAACTATGGAAAAACTAAACCACAAAGGGTTAGGCAACTTACAGAAGCTTATGCACGACTTAGGAAGTTAGAAGAACAGCTTGAGAGCTCCAGGAATGATCAGGAGATGTGTTTTGAGTTGTGATTCATTTGTGAACTTAACATGGCCTTTTATAGTAAAGTTTTCACCACAACTCTTTGACACACAAGTCCCCCAACTAACCACAACCTTCCAACATGTGTTCCTAATGCTTAGGGGTTATTTAGGGGCCAATTGGAAGGGTTTAAATGCATCCTATGGCGTTTAGAAGGTTGAACAGCCAAGTTAAGTATTTTTTCTGCATCTGGGACCTCCACGCGGCCCGCATGGGAGATCAGGCTGCCTTGTACGCGGGTCGCCTGGATCCTCAAATCAGGCACGTAAATACAGCAGGCTCGCGGCCCGCGTAAACTAACCCAATTTCTTTACGCGGCCCGCGTTAGATCAGTTTTCCAAGATTTTTGAATCTTTTATAATCATGACAAAATCTTGGTAATTAATAACAAAATCTTTAGTAATTATTAACAAAATCTTTAGTAATTATTAACAAAATCTTTAGTAATTATTAACCTGACCTTTCGGGTTTGAAGGGGTAACTTTGCGATTTGGTCCTCGATTATTTACAACTAAGGGCCTCGTGTTATTTACCCGCATTGTTAAGTCCCTGGTTAGTTTGTTAATTATTTGGAAAGCCTTAACTTTCATTGTTGACGCTTTTAACCCTTCTCGTACGAATTTGATCATAACTTTCTCGTTCTAGAACGGAACTTTGCGAAGTTTATATAGTACATTTTAGTGAGCGTATTTTACTGTTACAAAGCCTCGGGTTCGTCAAAGGGTCACTCATAGGTATAATTAAACATGTTGACACAGTTAACCCCTGCAGCTTGTGATCTCTCACTTTCTTCCGCGTTTCGCTTCCGTACGATCCATGATTTATTCGTTTGAAGGTACGAGCATCGTTTAGGGTTACTATACAGTATATTTACCCTTTGTTGACATTTATAACCCTCGAATTTACATACTTTCAAGGTTTGTCAACTTTAGTCCTTTATTGAATATCTAATGCCACGTGTAAACTAATGACACGTGTTGACACATTATTGGACACAAAATTTCGAGGTGTTACATCCTCACCCCCTTAAAATAAATCTCGACCCGAGATTTACTCGAACAATTAAGGGTACTTTTCTTTCATCGTGGCTTCAATTTCCCATGTGAATTCGGGAACTCTACGGGCATCCCATTTGACCTTTACTATCGGTACATGCTTCCTTCGAAGCTTCTTCACCCGTCGATCTTCAATCGACAAAGGTTTTTCCACAAATTTTAGCTCTCATCTATATGCACATCTGTGTGGGGGATCACCAATGATTCATCAGCGAAGCACTTCTTTAGATTGCAGATGTGGAACACATTGTGAATTTCATTGAGCTCTTCCGGTAAGTTTAGCTTATAGGCAACTGACCTGACCCGTTCGATAACCTCGAAAGGTCCTAGGTATCTCGGGCTTAGTTTGCCTTTCTTACCGAAACGCATCACTCCCTTCCAGGGTGATACTTTAAGTAACACTTTTTCACTTACTTTGAAGTGAAAATCTTTACGCCTTGGGATCCGCGTAACTCTTCTACCAATCTCAGGCAGCTTTGAGACGGTCTCAAATCTGGACAATCTTGTCCGTCGTTTCGAAGACTATCTCTGGTCCAGACAATTAGACATCTCCAATTTCCGCCCAACAAACAGGCGATCTACACTTTCTACCGTATAATGCCTCGAAAGGCGCAGCCTTAATGCTGGTATGGTAGCTATTGTTGTAGGAGAATTCGATTAGTGGTAGGTTCTTATCCCAACTACCACTCAAATCGATAGCACATGCACGTAGCATGTCTTCTAACGTTTGAATAGTACGCTCACTCTGACCGTCTGTCTGAGGATGGTAATCCGTACTAAAATTCAAACGTGTGCCCAAAGATTGCTGGAAAACTCTTCCAGAAATGCGACGTGTATCTAGTATCCCGATCAGAGATAATAGACACAGGTATACCATGCAAGGCTACAATCTTATCAACGTATAACTGGGCTAACATGTCGGAGCTATAAGTCTCCTTGATGGGTAAGAAATGAGCTGACTTAGTCAGTCTATCGGCTATAACCCATACCGTGTCATTTCCTTTACTCGTCTTGGGTAACTTGGTAATAAAATCCATAGTTACACCTTCCCACTTCCATTCGGGAAGTTCAGGCTGTCGTAGCAAACCTGACGGTTTCTGATGCTCGGCTTTGACTTACGCACATGTCAAGCATTTAGCTACATAGGTGGCTACAGACTTTTTTTTTCAAGCTTATCCACCAATAATTTGCCTTTAGATCCTGGGTAGCTGATGGCAAATTCTTAATCGTTGCATAATTAGGGTTGCGGCAATTACTATATAAGCAATATGAACCGTCTTTCTTATTTAATAATATAAAACCTTCAGAAGATTGAGTCAGGCTATATGAACCTATGTCTTAAAACCTACTTAATCAAGGTTTCGATTTTTCCATAATCAATATGGAGTTTTCACAATACTCCCGCCCACAACGGGATGCTAAATCTTAATTACACCTGCCTCCCAGGAGGTAAGCAGGGAAATTTATGTGGAAATAATCAAGATGTAAGGAGTTACAGAGATTTTCCATAATTCAGGCTCTAGTTCATCCACCACTGCTCGTGTCAATTAAGTGACACATTTATGTTATAAGTGCACGAATTCCTTAATCGGGAACCTTTATTTGAACAATTCCTTTCTGGATATCTTCTTTGAATATTACTAGTCAACATTAGTACAATATGACCATTGGGATATCTCAGGGGTTCCATGTATTAAATCTCCATACTGATCAGGCATGGAAATAATCTATGGGACATACTAGGATACGCCAATCCTCATACGGTACGTTTATCAAACACAGTTTGGCATTCGCAGGCGATAGAAAAACAATGAGAAAATAGTTAAAATAACATATGTTGTCGTACTCTATGCGAAGAAAGAGTACTCCTAGATTTTTTGGAAGGATTCCTTGCCGATACTAGAAGAATCGGTTAATTTGGTTTCCTTGGTAAGTTATACCTTGCGAATAATATAAAAGTTTGCTAAGCTTATGGTTTATTGGTATCCAATCCAAAATAAAACTCTTAGCATTTAAATTTCTGATAAAAAGATAGGGAAAGTACCTGAGGCCATTATTTATGAACTAGCTCAGGTATTTAGGCGCTTTCATTCTCAGGCTTTTCTTCTTTAGCCGCATTTCCTTTGACATATTTAGGGCACGTGGTCTTGATGTGGCCCTTCTCATTACAGCCGAAGCAGACTGCATTCCCCATGTCCCCACAGTCCAACGTTGTATGTTCCCCCGATTTGCAGATCCCACATACCCTTGGTTGTGATCGGGATTTTGGTTCGAACCTGCACTTCCCATAGTGGCACTTCTTGCAGGTCTTGCATACCGGTTTCTGGTTGGACTTTCATTTGTTCTTCTTTATAGAGCTCTGGGAGTTCTTTTCCTCCCTTTTTCTTTTTAGCTTATCTTTGGCATTTGAGGTATGAACAAGGTCCTCTTTATGAGTAAGGAAGTGTGGTCCCAGATAAAATTGGGAACGAGTAGCCTGGGGCTCCTTGAACTTTTTCATAGTTTTCTTCACAGCCTTTCCAACAGTTGCGTCTACCATAGTTTGGAGAACGCTTTCGGAAATTCTTTAGCTCACAATTGTAGCTTCATCGGCATGTGTTACATCATTCATAATACGATCGCCGGCTGTCTCATTTGAGTTTGCCATCTTCGTTATTGGTCCCTAATACCAATAAAATAATTTCTTAGTTACAATCCAACAACTGCTATTCTTTATCCCGATGGTCTTAACATATACTAACCATGGTATTTATAGACCATATAGGCTAATATAGTATTAACATTCTCAATGAATGTTATTTAACATATATATTCATTATGTTTAGCCTAGGTCACGAAAGACCATCAATGGCGTTTAAGGTTTGGGCCTAATTCATCATCTTTTTGACAGGGGATCAAAACGTCACATCTGTTTTTATTATATTGATGAATTTTGGATAGCTTGAAAGCTTGCCATAAGGATATCAGAAAAGAGTGATTCCTAATAGATACAAACATCAATCTAGGATTTGTTGGAGCGTTTTCTTAAGTATCAACGACCAATTTTTTCCATCTCGTATTAAATGATCGGAGTCCTGCTATGTATTTATCATACTGCACTGTCTCCCAGGCGTTCATCCTGAAGACTCATGCGTTTGTTCTCTTGGCTTCTTCGGGCTTCTTCTGATTCCTAGGGCAGTTGGTCTCCATAATGAGAGCACAAACCGTTCCCATGACCTGCTGTAAAGTGGGATCTTCCCAACGGCTTGAATGAGAGCTTTCCACCATGCCAGTGCCTCTCCTTTGAACGACTGGGATACATACTTCACTACATCCCTTTCAGCACAACCGCTGATGTCAACCACCGCGTCCATTTCGTCCAACCAGACCATACAATCTACTGCTCCTTTCTCCTCAGTGAAATCCCGAGGTTTACAGGAAACAAAGTATTTATAGGTACAGGACTTGGTACGTGGTTCATTATCGAACACTTGCTTCTTGGATGGAACACTGTGTTCATTTGATGAATGACGATCGTCATTCTTCCTTGGTCCTTCATTTTTAGAGGGCGGCTTGTTATGAGGCTCTGAATGAGTTTTAGGGACAGATTTAGAGCGAGGTATAGATGAGGCTTTACTATTAGTCTCACTATACTCCCTAAATCGCTCCTCTACAGCTTTAGATACCGCTGAATCAATCAATGTACGAAGCTCTCCTCTGGTTATATTAATCCTTTCATCATCGCGGTTTTCCAGAGGGTGACTGTTCTCTTCCTTTGACTTAGCCATGTAGTTTTATATGCTACATAAAATCAAACAAGGGCAAGGTTTATACGGAAGCTCTTACAGTTTTATCGTCTTAAACGATTTATTAACCATGGTAATATAAACCATATTGGTTAATTTGTTAGTTATATTTAATTATCATTTTCATTATAATTTATCCTAGTTATAAAACATCAAGGATATTAAGGTGGCGCAGAGGGCCTAGTCACAAGGACAAATTTTAAATCATAAGCCATGATTTCAGAGAATCAAGGCCTTTAAACATATTAGCATAACAGGCTTAGTCGCAAGGACATATATAAATTATATGCTATGATTTCAGAGAATCAAAGCATTTGAGGTTTGAACCTAGTTCATTACCTTTTTCTGACAGGGAGTCATAGACCATCACTGCCTTTTGTTTTATATGACAATTAGCATGGCCCGTAGGCACTACATCACTAATGGATGTTTAATAAGTTTGGCCCGTAGGCACTACATCACTAATGGATGTTTAATACATGAGCATCTTTATTGATGATTTAACCCATGATTTATAATTCATTAATTTGGGCTTTGGAATCCTTAGAAGGATTCTTATATAAGAATGACGCGTGTGATTTTAACGAATCACATCTGCCCAGGACGTTAACATGATCACAGAGGTTAACTAGGAAATCTGAATCTTTTAATCAGGTCTTACCATCTTGGCTGGGTCTTATAATGACACCTGGCTAGGTTTTACTCTTTAAGATTCTTTAATTAATAATTATCGTGGAACAATCCTTATTTGGAATGTTATCGAGGATCTGAATCTAATTATGGAACTACCATCTTGGCCCTGCCTTAAAATGACACATGAGTTAGGTCTTGCCCATTTTAGATTTTGCCATCTCACTATGATGGTAGATCATATATAATATAGGAATGATATCTTAACATAATTGTTCCCCTTAAAAAATTTAAAACAAGTATACGGTTGCCCTAAACGGGACTTCTTAAGAAGACTTACCCATGCGAGGGCTAATCAGAAAAAAAAATAACAAAGAAGTAACGAAGCGAATTTGGAATTCGTCCTATGTTCTTGTCTAGACTCAAGAATGTGCAATTGCGTAACTGAGATTAAACACAAAGGCTAGTGTTTAATTCACTCAGTGTTGGCTCTGATACCAACCTGTCACACCCCGATTTCCACGTGTCTCACCGGTGGGCCCGGTGGGGGATTTCCGTGACGTAGTTGGCAACAATATAGTCAAACCACACAATATATATGAATGCACAGCGGAAGCAAAAGATAAATATATTATATTCCGAATAAAAGTAATATTCAAGTATTACAACGGAAAGTAAGGGATCCACAGGCAGATCTATAAACATTGTTCTACAGACTTTAGACGCCTAGAACTTGCAAGATTCCTTATTAATGTCCTGAGCAGCTTCCAGCCTATTACGTACTTGCACCTGTCACTTAGACTTTTGAAAATATGTCAGTTTTCACTGGTAAATACACTCAGCTGACTCATTTGAAAAGAGTTTAGGAAAATTGATTTAGATGCACCAGGCACAAATTATTTTGACACTTTGATTTAAAATGCACAGAGGCAAAATTAATCTTTTATAACTTGACACAATCATAATTATGATCTTGTATACAGATTTACATGTTCGTTGTACGTTCAGGGCCCGATGTAGAAACCGAGTCAAGATTAACAGACACGTCACAAGTATAGGCCCACTGAGCGTGAGATACCGTTTCCCTTATGCAACTGTCAGGTGTATGCCTACACCCCGTGCATAAGGCGTGACCATTTTATAATACAATGATGTCGAGGATATCCGGGACATGGTCATTAACCCCTAAAGGCTTTTATTTCAAACAATACAGATCAAACCGGGTTACCTCAATAACTTAATCACAATCCGATTAAATATTCAATACCCGACCAAGCGGTATTATTATACCGTATCCCAAGCCCGTATAGGGAAAATAAGTTAAGAGTATTTACCTGAGCTAGCTCCTGTCTTAAAATAGCAAGAATAATAACTCAGCCGTATTCACTTAAGTAAGCGTAGGTACAATTTACCGGAAGGCTCTAGTCTGGAACGATGGTATAAATAACCAATTAGAATGCTAACGGGTCTTTAATTAAGCCTAAGCTTAGACCGGTTAGTCTTAAAGAATTGTTACGGTTTAATCGCGTGAAAGGCGAAAACCGTGAATGGAGTGTGAATTTGACCCAACAAGTTTGAAGACTTGTTTCATATGGGTATAACAATCATACTCTGGATTTTGGGGTTAAAACAATATAGTTTGACCCGTTTCGGCTAAATTATGTAAACTAGTTACATAAGCCGAACCGTGCGTGCAAAAGACGCAACGGGAATCCGTTAGAGTCCTACACTGCTTTCCTAAGTCAATACACTTTAAAGAGGTTGTGGTATCAGTAGGATACCTTCCATAATGCCCGTAACGAGTTTAAGTTAATAATATGCCCCGTAGGGGTATTTCGGTCTTATTAAAGAGGTTTTAGAGTTCTACAGGGAATCTGAGTTTCCTAATCAGTTTATAAAGTCTAAAATACTTTATTTATTATTTAAAATCAGTAGCAACTGGAATCGGGTCAAAAGACCTTATAGAACTCGATTTATGGCCGAAAAGGGCATATTCGGTATTTACCGAACCGTAGCCATAACCGCAGGTTATGAGCAAGGAAAAAAATAATTAAAAATCTTTAAAAATCCCAAAATATTATTTTACATCAGTGAGTAAAAGGTTTGGTGTCGAAATCCGGTTTTAGATAGGCATTATGCTAATTGCGCTATTTAATTACTAAAGTTTCGCAATTTGCGCTAATTGGCATAACTCTTATTCTGGACCTCAGATTGACATGAAATTTTAGGGACATGCTTAGAATTCAGTAACCAAGGTCATGATCCGTTCACATGTCCGAAAACCTCGTTTAAATCTATAAAGGGCGTTACGGTCAACTTTTAAGTAATTAACGGAAATGTGTAAAAGACTCGGACAAACAACGAACCGGTTACAGAGGTTTATACTATCATGTAACCTGGTCCTAAGAGAGTCCTAAGGCATATCTAAATCGAACTTTAACGGGTCAGAACTGAAGTCAATGCAAAAGTCAAACTTTTGCGACTTTCGGTTCCGAACCGGGTCAATATAGCAAATGGTCGGATAAAACATGCGTAGACTAGTTTATATACTTATTATCGTGTTTTTATGATCATCAAAACAGGTTTCATAGCATCTATATTACAGATTATGTACAAAATCGCAAAATGGCTTTCTATTGACTTTTTAAGTGCACGTTTGACTCGATAACACACTCAAACCCGGAAAGTGCATTAAATGTGAACGGTTAAAGCAAGTTAGGAACTTGGCTAAACCGAAAGAAATGAAGCAATGTTATAAATGAAATGTTTAACGTTTAAATGTAAACATTTCAGTTTCAAGATGTCTGATGGAAACAATGATGATCCGGTGCAAACAAGCACCGAACAAATGAAAGAGATAAGTGCCGAAGAAGTAGGGAAGGCAATTGAAGGTAGTCTATCCGGGTTTATAGACAAAATTCAAAGCTCGGTGTTGTCGCTTGTCGAAGAGCGAGTTAAAAGGTTGGAGGATAGTGTCAACCTTATGAAAGATAAAACGGGAGAACGTAAAGGGTGCTCATATAAAGAATTTATGGCGTGCAAACCGCCAATCTATAACGGGGAAGTTGACCCGATAATCTGCCAAAGATGGATAAGTGACGTCGAAGGAGTGTTTGAACAAACCCACTGTGACGTAGGTGACTTTGTTGCTTACGGAACGGGTCAATTGAGGGGTCAAGCCAAAGATTGGTGGGACAATAAAAAGAAGGAAATAGGAGCCGAAGCAGCGAGGGTTATGACTTGGGATGAGTTTAAGGTGTCGTTCCTTAAACACCATAGTCCCAAAGCGGTTATCAACAGGATTAAGGAAGAATTCATCCAGTTAAGACAAAAGGGTGAAACAATTGATAAGATCACAGGCATCTTCATGGATAAGCTGAGATTTTGTGACGAGTTAGTCACCACTGAAGAGCAAAAGATATATTACTATTACAACATGCTGAGTGCTGAATACCGGGAGTTTATGACTCCCTCAAAATATGAAACTCTCACTAAAATCATCAACACCGCCCGGGAGCGGGAAATTGAGTTAAAGAAACAAGTTGAAAGGGGTGAGAGAAGGGCACAGGATGTAAATCCAAGCCCTACGAAAAAGGCACGCACGACTGACTCATCGAAGAAGCAAGAGGGAAAGAGCAGTACGCCAAGTTGTAAAGTATGCGGGAAAGGGCACAAGGGTGAGTGCCGGTTTAAGGACAAGCCGTGTCCTAAATGTGGGAAGACCGGGCACACGGCTGCGTTATGCCCGGGGAAAGTGTCGGTGTGTTACAAATGTTATCAGCCGGGTCACAAGAAATCTGAGTGCCCGGAGTTGATCGGAAAGAAAGATGACAAGAACACGCCTACTGAGACACCAAAAGCAAAAGCAAGATCCTTCCAGTTAACAGCAGTGGAGGCGAAAACGGAGCCCGATGTGGTCTCAGGTATATTTGCCATAAATTCAATTCTTGCATATGTGTTATTTGATACGGGTGCGAATAAATCCTTTGTTTCACATGGATTTATTCGACATCCTTCCTTTGTACTAACGAAATTGCCTATGCCATTAGAGGTAGAAATAGGTGATAACAAAAGTTTCCTTGTGTGTGATATATGTCGAGATTGCAAGATAAGCATTGACGATGAGGAATATCCAATAGACTTGATTCCTATGTCAATGGGAGAATTCCAAGTAGTGGTCGGGATGGATTGGCTATCCCGACACCATGCGAAAGTCGTATGTTTCCGCAAGGAGATAAAATTAACATCTCCAAGTGGGAAATCGGTTACCATACATGGCGAGAAAGAGGGTAAACCTGTTATGTGCTCAATGATAAAAGCTTACAAGCTCATGAGGCACGGTTGTAGGGCATTCATGATATACGCAAACGAACCAGATAAAGGATCACTAAGGATTGAAGATGTACCGGTGGTACGCAAATATGCCGACGTGTTTCCGGAAGATCTACCGGGGATGCCGCCAGAACGGGAGGTGGAGTTTGGAATCGAATTGATTCCGGGCACGAAATCCGTAGCCAAGGCGCCGTATCGGCTTGCACCTTCAGAATTGCAAGAATTAATGTCACAAATTCAAGACCTCCTCGACAAAGGGTTCATTCGCCCAAGTGTGTCTCCGTGGGGCGCACCAGTGTTGTTTGTGAAGAAAAAGGATAGGAGTATGCGCATGTGTATCGATTACCGGGAGTTGAATAAACTCACGGTGAAAAATCGATATCCACTCCCAAGAATCGACGACTTATTTGACCAATTGCAAGGTGCAAGTTGGTTCTCCAAGATCGACCTTAGATCGGGGTATCACGAGTTGAGAGTCAAGAAGGAAGACATACCGAAGACGGCTTTTCGTACGCGGTACGGACATTACGAGTTTCTTGTGATGTCCTTTGGGTTAACTAATGCACCCGCAGCTTTCATGGACCTCATGAACCGGGTTTGCAAGTCTATGCTAGAGAAGTCGGTGATAGTGTTTATTGACGACATCTTGATATACTCAAAGGATGAGGCGGAACATGCAAGACATTTGCGTGAAGTATTGGAGACACTCAGAAAAGAAAAATTGTATGCAAAGTTTTCAAAATGTGCCTTCTGGTTACGAGAGGTGCAATTTCTCGGGCACATCATTAATGCAAACGGGGTGTTAGTAGACCCGTCGAAAATATAAGCCGTGGAAAATGGAATCCACCGAAGAATCCTTCGGAAATCCGAAGCTTTTTGGGGCTTGCGGGTTATTACCGGAGATTCATACAAGATTTCTCCAAAATTGCTATGCCGTTAACCAAACTAACCCGCAAGGAAGAAAAGTTTATTTGGGGTGAGGATCAAGAAAGGGCGTTCCAAATGCTTAAGGAAAAACTTACCCATACACCGGTATTGATATTACCGGACGGAACGAAGGATATGGTAGTTTACTCGGATGCATCGCATCCGGGCCTTGGCTGCGTTCTGATGCAACGAGGCAAGGTTATAGCCTATGCCTCAAGGCAGCTGAAGACTCATGAAAAGAAATATCCTACGCCTGACCTCAAGTTGGCGGCGGTGGTGTTCACTTTAAAAATATGGAGGCATTATTTGTATGGGGTAAAATGCACTATCTTTACCGACCATAAAAGTTTGAGGTATTTCTTCGATCAGAAGGAATTAAATATGAGACAGAGGCGGTGGTTAGAGACTGTCAATGACTTTGATTGTGATATACATTACCACCCCGGGAAGGCTAATGTGGTGGCGGACGCATTGAGCTGAAAGACAGATTATATGCCTATTCGAGTCCGATCGATGCAACTAACTGTGACATCGGGTTTGCTTGACCAAATCCGAAAATCTCAAATTGAAGCAATTAAGAAAGAGAATTGGAAGAAAGAAAGAATAATCGGCCAGTTGAAGGATTTATCGGATGGAAATAATGGGTTGAAGACTCGATCCGGGAGGATATGTGTAACACCTCGAATTTTTGTGTCCAATGATGTGTTAACACGTGTCATTTGTTTACACGTGGCATCTATAATAAATAAAGGACTAATTTTGACAAACCTCGAAAGTATATAAATTCGAGGGTTATAAATGTCAACAAGGGTAAATATACTGTATAGTATCCCTAAATAATGCTTAAACCTTCAAACGAATAAATTATAGATCGTACAAAAACAAAACGCGGAAGAAAGTGAGAGATTACAAACTACAGGGGTTAACTGTGTCAACATGTTTAATAATACCTCTGAGTGACCCTTTAACGTTCCAAAGACTTTGTAACGGTATTATACCCTCACTAAAATAATATATATGAATTTCGCGAAGTTTCGATATGAAACGAGAAAGTTACGATCGAATTCGTAGAAGAAGGGTTAAAAGCGTCAACAGTGAAAGTTAAGGCTTTCCAATATAATTAATAAATAAACCGGGGACTTAATAATGCGGGTAAATAACACGAGGCCCCTATCGGTAAATAACCGAGGGCCAAACCGCAAAGTTACCCCTTCAAAACCGAAAGGTCAGGTAAATCATTACGAAAGATTTCGTTATTAATTACCGGATTCTGATAATCATGACAAAAGATTTTAAAAATCTGAAAAACAGACTTCTCGCGACCCGCGTGAAGGTTAGGCTTAAGTGTAAGCGGGCCGCGAGCCTCCTAAATAACACGCCTAATATTTAAACTTTAGGCGACCCGCGTTAAAGTGCATGGGAACTCCCATGCGGGTCGCGTAAAGTGCCCAGATGCAGAATTGTTGTAACTACTTGGCTTTTGGAGCTTTTGAACGATCATGAGCCAATAAATGAGGCATGGGCACCCTACATTTGACCCATACACCTTAGGGGACATATGCCCATCATCCATGATCAGTATAGGCTGAGTTGTGATGATCTTGGACCTTAACATTGGCTATAAATAGCAAGGTTGTGAACATAAGTTCATCACACTCAAAACTCACCCATCTGATCATTCCAAGAGCTCTAAAGCATTCCTCTGTGTTCTTAAGTCTTCTCTTAAGCTTCTGTAAGTAATTCAACCTTTATGGTTCCACATTTGCTTAATATTTAGCTAAAAACCAAACCGTCGTAACTACGGTTTGACTTTACAATAAATCAGTAATAGTTCAGTCTTATGACGAATCAAAAGTGGTTATGAGTTGGTATTTACGTGGGTAATAAACCTCTAAAATGGTTCCCCCTGATCACCACTCTAACTATGTCAAATGTCGAGTCAAACGTGCGGTTAAAAAGTCAACAGAAAGCTATTTTAGCGATTTATGCATAATCTGTAATGTATATGTTATGGAACCTGTTTTGACAATCATAAAACATGATAATAAGTATATAAACCTGTTTGCGCTCGTTTGAATCGATCATTTACTATATTGAACCGGTTCGGAGCCGAAAGTCGCATAAGTTTGACTTTTGCTTTGACTTCAGTTCTGACCCGTTTTAGTGAGGTATAAATATACCTTAGGACTCTCTTAGGACCAGGTCACATGTTGGTATACGCCTCTGTGGTCGGTTCATGAGTTATCCGAGTCTTTTACGTATTTCCGTCATTCGCCTAAAAGTTGACCGTAACGACCTTTTAAAAATTAAAACGAGTATTTCGGACACGTGAACGGACCAAAACCTTGCTTGTTAAATTATAAGCATGTCCTTAAAGTTTCACGTCAATCCGAGGCCTAGAATGAGAGTTATGCTAAAAGGCGCACTTTTAAGAAAGTTTTGTAATTAACGGCGCAATTAGCATAACGCCCATCTACCCCAAGTTTTCGTCACCAAAACTTTTACCCACTGTGGTAAAATAATATTTTGGGAATTTTAAAGATTTTTAATAAATTTTACCTTGCTCATAACCTGCGGTTATGGCTACGGTTCGGTAAATACCGAATATGCCCTTTTTGGCCAAAACAGGAGTTCTACAAGGTCTTTTGACCCGATTCCAGTTGCCACTGGTTTTAAATAATAAATAAAGTATTTTAAGCTTTATAAGCTGTTCGGGAAACTCAGATTTCCTGTAGAACTCGAAAAGCCCTTTTAAAGTCTTTAGAATGACCGAAAAGCCCCTACGGGGCATAATATTAACTTAAACTCGTTACGGACATTACGGAAGGTATCCTACTGATACCAAAATACTTTTAAGGCATATTGACTTAGGAAATAAGCGTAGGACACTTATGGTTAACCGTTTCGCCTATTTGCGCACACGGTACGGCCCATGGAACTAGTTTTCGTGCAATAGCCGATATGGGTCAAATTATATTATTTGAACCCCAAAATCCAGAGTATGAACTATAAACCCATATAAAACAAGTCACTGAACTTGTTGGGTCCAAATCATACTCCATTCTCGGTTTTCGCCTTTTCGTGCGAATTAACCATATCTATATATCGGAATCAACCGGTTTAAGCTACGGCTAATACAAGGACCGTTAGGATTCTAAGAGGTTAATTAAAACCTTCGTTCCAGATTAGGAGCCCCAGTAAAAGCTATCGGTGACTTGATCTAAATTAAGGATTTATACTTGCAAAGGTAAATACTTTAACTTATTTCCCCTATATGGGCTTGGGTTACGGTATATTAATACCGCTTGATTGAGCATTATATAATTCCATCGCTTAGGTGGTTAATTGATTAAATATGATCGGCTCATTTAAACAGTTTTGTTGCTTATAAGCCTTTGGGGGGTTTAATGACCGTTGTCCCGGATATCCTTGGCATCATTTTACGAAATGGCCACGACCATCGACATCCCGGTGTAGGCGTACACCCGGTATAAAGTGTCGACATTAAATTAAAAGACGTAGCCGTTGGTTTTTATACTACGGTTTTACGCAAACGTAGTGTGTCTATAAATCTTTAACCCGGCACGACCCGGGCCACTGAACGCATAAAAGAACATGTAAAACGTTCACAAGATCATTATGAATTTTCCCAAGTTATAAAAGAGTTTGTGCCCTGTGCATTCAAATCAATTTTACTAAACATTTTCAAATGTGTCAGTTGAATGTATTTACCAGTGTAAACTGACGTATTTTCCCCAAAAAGATTAAGTGCAGGTACCTAAACGTAAATTGGCTGGTATTAGCTCCCTAGCGTCGGGATAAGCCTCGCAAGCTTGATTGCAGTATCTGATGGAACAATACTTTATGATTATTTACGATCCACTGTGGATATTCAACTTCTGTAATACATTGATATTATCACCAGAGGTTGAAATATATATATTTGTCTTATGCTTCCGCTGTGCATTATATAATTGTGTGGTTTGACTATATTGTTGCCAACATCGTCACGGTAATCCCCCACCGGGCCCACCGGTGAGACACGTGGAAATCGGGGTGTGACAGGTTGGTATCAGAGCCAACATTGAGTGAATTAAACACTATCCTAATGTGTTTAATCTCAATGACACAATTGCACATACTTGAGTCTAGACAAGAACTTAGGACAAATTCGGATTAATACTCCTTTTTGTCTTTATTTTCGATTTGATTTTTAATAAGTTTTGGAGCAGGAAAATGCCACCTGTTATATTCCGAGGAAGAGGAAGGGGACGTAGAGGCCGAGGAGAAATCGTGACACATCACGATCAAGAAGCCGGACCATCTGGTACAAGACATCCTTCGATGACACGGAGCGAAGAGCCACAACGACGAAGAGATCTTTACGAACCAGCGAGACATTCCACTTCGCACAGCTCAACGCCATCCTACCGGCACTCCTTTGGGCCAGATTCAGAAAATGATCCCAACAACCCACAACCTTCCTTCATACCTCTACAACGTTCGGTTTCGCACCGGAATTATGACGACCCTACTCCCTACTACATAGGTCAGTTTAATCCGGCTGACTACATACAGGAACCTTCAGGTTTTGTTCCACTAGGGCCACAAGACCACTTCTCTGAAGATCCCATGGAGGAAGATGAGGATCCTACTGAACCAGCTCGTGGTACGGCCACGCATCCGATAGAAGTTTCTGATGGGTCATCCTTCCATGGAACGCCCTATCAAGGACCTGACAGTTTCCAGGCGATGTTTGACCGACATGAATGGTACTATACGCCATCTCGACAGACATCTCAACCACCGAGACATCCACAGGATCCCTCTGAGGATTCACGCTTTGAGGCAGTTACGCCACCACCTCCACCACCGACACAACCAGTAATACCTGATCCGCCGAGGCGTAGGAGGACAAATGCTCGTATGTCTACACGAGGAGGAGGAGGTATCCACTTCAGCACTCCTCGACATTCTAGTAGTAGCCACTATCCGCCGCTACAAGAAGAAGGACCTTCAAGTCCTATACAGGAGGCGAACTCCGCACCTACTGCACGAAATTCGCCACCATTTGGGTATGACCAACCCATACCTGCTTATACGGGTCCAACGGCTTACAATCCGTTCGAACCGTCACAAGCACAATACAACTATGGCTATGAGCGCGACCCATATGTGGTGTCGGCTAGATATAATGCGCGCTACCCTGACGGAGCACATGGAAACATGGGACCACCGGACTACTCAGCTCATGGGTATCCAATACCTCCCAGACCTCCAGTTCCGCATCAAGCGCCACAACCACGATTCTCTCCTCCTGAGCAGGAAGAAATACTCCATCGACTAGATCGTGTGGAGAGAGAGTTCGAGGAAGAGAAGAAAAGCCACCGAGGATTTCTCAAAGGCTTGGCGAACCTACTAAAGGGCAAAAAGAAGAAACGTGACCATTAGCCCTTAATAGTTGTACTAATGTAATTTCTACTTTGAAATAAGTCCCTGCGTGGACAACTTATCATATTTCAGTCCCTACGTGGACTTATCTTTAGTCCTTGCATGGACACCTATCTTGTACTAGTCCCTGCGTGGACTTGTCACTTATTTTAAAACCTCTATGGAGGTATGTATTATTTTGAAAGACCCGTTTAGGGCAATATGTAATTGTATTTGAGATTTTGGAATGTATGTTATGAGTTTTGTTTTAATATATATAAAAATAAATCAAAACCATTCCTTTTATATTGATCTGCCTAAATAAAGAATCTTAAAAGGTGAAACCTAGCTTGGGGTCTGTTAAGATCTAGTCAAGATGGTACGACCTAACTGAAAAGATTCTGATTCCCTGTTAACCTCTGTACGCATGTTAACATTCATGGCAGATGTGATTCGTTAAAATCACGCACGTCATTCTTATACAATAATCCTTTAAGGATTTCAAAACCCAACTAAATGATATATAAATCGTGGGTTAAATCACCAATGAAGGTGATCAATATTATAAAGACATCCATTAGTGATGCAATGCCTACGGGCCAGTATTATAAAGACATCCATTAGTGATGCAATGCCTACGGGCCAGTATTATTAAAACATCCATTAGTGATGTAGTGCCTACGGGCCAATATTATTAAAACATCCATTAGTGATGTAGTGCCTACGGGCCGACCATATTAAAACATCCGTTAGAGGTGTAGTGCCTATGGGCCATAATAATTGTCTTATAAAGACAAAAGGCAGTGGTAGTCTATGACTCTCTGTCAGAAAGAGATAAAAGAACTACGGTTCAACTCTCTATGCCTTTGATTCTCTGAAATCTCGGCTAACATTATAAAACATCATCATGATTAGGCTTTATGCCGCCAATACTATTTATATAGTTAAAATAGGATATATTCAAATCCTAATATTTAATGAAATAAAAAGTTAACCAAATATGGTCTCTGTACCATGGTTGACAAATTGTCATAAAAGACAATCATATAATAATCTCCTAAATTAAAATTTTGTTATCTTCTGTAACAGATTCAAGTTACAATGGCGGATCCCAATGGAGAGAACAGCCACACAAACGAAGATGACTATGACAATGCGTCAGTGCATTTGACAGGCGCACAACTGAAGGCTCTGATTGACAATGCTGTCCAGGCAGCTATTGATCGTCAAAATACTGAGTCTCAAGGCAGAACTGTGTCAAAACCACCCTCTAAACCAAAGACACACTCCAAACCACCCTCTGAACCCAAGAAAGATGACGACAAACACTCGTCCACTGAGCACAGCGTTCATCGCGATAGAGAATATACTGATGCATCCAGTGCTAAGGGTTGCACCTACAAATACTTTGTATCATGTAAGCCCCGTGAATTTACAGGGGAGAAAGGTGCGGTTGACTGTATCACCTGGCTAGACGAGATGGACACGATAGTGGACATCAGCGGGTGCGCTGAGAGGGACGTGGTTAAGTTTGTGTCCCAGTCATTCAAGGGCGAGGCCCTGGCGTGGTGGAGAGCTCTGGTGCAGGCTTCAGGTAAGTCTGCCTTGTACAAAATGTCATGGGGGGAGTTTATTACCCTCATAAAAGAAAACTACTGCCCTCAGCACGAGGTTGAGAAGATTGAGGCGGATTTTGTCTCACTAGTGATGAC
This sequence comes from Helianthus annuus, assembly GCF_002127325.2. Classification (NCBI taxonomy): domain Eukaryota; kingdom Viridiplantae; phylum Streptophyta; class Magnoliopsida; order Asterales; family Asteraceae; genus Helianthus; species Helianthus annuus. The sequence goes on from NC_035433.2 coordinate 64,836,689, forward strand.
AAACCTGGATTGTCAAGCTTATCTGACAAGCTTTAACACTATGTCACGCCTGGTGCCATATCTTGTGACACCAGAACCTAGAAGGATTGCCCGTTTCATTGGGGGCTTAGAGCCGGCGATCAAGGCTAGCGTAAAGGCCTCTAGGCCAACGACCTTCAGGTCAGTTACTGACCTCTCCTTGTCTCTTACACTTGATGCTGTCCGTCTAAGGGCACAAAGGAGCAAGGAGGCTGAAAAGCGGAAGCGTGAGGATGAAATCTCACGAAAGTCTGGGAAAAAGCACCGTGGAAACGGTGAAGGCAAGAGAGGGTCGGAGGCAAAGAAGGAGGGGCAAGCTGATGGAAGACCTCACTGCAAGGTCTGCAAGAAACCTCACTCCGGGAAGTGTAGGTTTGCGTCTGGTTCACAGTCGCAACAAAAGACTCCACCCTGTGGGCTATGCAAGTCCAAGGATCATAAGACAGTGGAGTGCAAAAAGATAAAGGAAGCAACCTGCTATAATTGTAATGAGAAGGGGCATATAAAGAGTAATTGCCCGAAGTATGCCAAGAAGGCGGAAGAGACGAAGAAGTCGAATGCGAGAGTTTTTCGCTTGGATGCAAAGGAAGCGGTTAAGGACGACAATGTGCTTACAGGTACTTTTCTCGTAAATAATATATTTGCAAGAGTACTGTTCGATTCTGGCGCTGATAAATCCTTTGTAGACCAGAAATTTTGCCAACTACTAAATATGCCAATCAAAACCCTTGACGTGAAATACGAAGTAGAGTTAGCAGACGGCACGATAGAAACCGTCTCTACTGTTCTAGAAGGATGTGAAATGTCCATTAGGAACCATTCTTTTCCTTTATCTCTACTTCCTTTCAAACTTGCGGGTTTTGACATCGTGCTAGGCATGGACTGGTTATCCCATAACCAGGCCCAAATCATTTGCGGCAAGAGGCAAATAGTTTTAAAAACTCCGAGTGGTGAATCTCTTACCATTCGAGGTGATACGCATTACGGATTGCCCGAAGACGTATCTATGCTGAAAGCTTCAAGGTGTTTGAACAGAGGCTGTGTAATTTACATGGCTCAGGTGATAATTGAAGAACCAAAGCCGAAGATCGAGGATCTTCCAGTCATTTCTGAATACCCCGAGGTTTTTCCTGAAGAACTACCTGGTTTGCCACCAAATAGACAAGTGGAGTTCAGAATTGACATCATTCCTGGAGCAGCTCCGACAGCAAGAGCACCTTACAGATTAGCGCCAACGGAAATGAAAGAACTGAGGACCCAGTTGGATGAACTGCTGGCGAAAGGTTTTATCAGACCTAGCTCATCTCCCTGGGGAGCTCCTGTCCTATTTGTTAAGAAGAAGGACGGATCGATGCGGTTGTGCATCGACTACCGAGAGCTAAATAAAGTTACCATAAAGAATAGATATCCTTTACCAAGGATCGATGATCTATTCGATCAGCTGCAAGGAGCAAGCTACTTCTCCAAGATCGACTTAAGGTCGGGTTATCATCAACTAAGGGTCAGAGATGAAGATATACACAAGACTGCATTTAGGACTCGCTATGGTCATTACGAGTTCCTAGTGATGCCTTTTGGGCTCACAAATGCACCGGCTGCGTTCATGGATCTCATGAACCGCGTTTGCAAGCCGTACTTGGACAAATTCGTAATAGTCTTCATCGACGATATCCTTATCTATTCCAAGAGCCAAGCTAACCACGAGAAGCACCTCCGTTGCATTCTCGAATTACTACAGCGTGAGAAACTCTACGCCAAATTCTCGAAATGTGAATTCTGGCTAAGAGAGGTTCAGTTTTTAGGACACGTTGTGAGTGAGCGTGGTATCCAAGTGGATCCCGCTAAGGTAGAGGCGGTTATGAACTGGCAAGAGCCAAAGACGCCTACCGAAATCCGTAGCTTCCTAGGGTTAGCAGGATACTACCGGAGGTTTATTGAAAATTTTTCAAGGATTGCTGCGCCCTTGACTTCCTTGACCAAGAAGAAAGAAAAGTACATTTGGGGCCCAAAGCAGCAAGAGTCCTTCGAAATACTGAAGCAAAAGCTAAGCAACGCACCTGTGTTGACCTTACCTGAGGGTACAGATGAATTCGTAGTTTACTGCGATGCATCACACACAGGCATGGGGTGTGTTCTTATGCAGAAGGGCAAGGTGATTGCCTATGCTTCAAGACAATTAAAAGTGCATGAAAAGAATTACACCACCCATGATTTGGAGTTGGGTGCCGTTGTATTTGCACTAAAGTTGTGGAGACATTACCTTTATGGTATTAAATTTGTGATTTATTCTGATCACAAAAGTCTCCAGCACCTGTTCAACCAGAAAGAGTTGAACATGAGGCAACGCCGCTGGATGGAAACCCTGAATGATTATGACTCTGAAATCAGGTACCATCCCGGCAAGGCGAATGTAGTCGCCGATGCCTTGAGCAGGAAAGAAAGGGTAAAACCCATTCGAATCAATGCCAAGAGCATTGAGGTTAAGAATAATTTAATGGAAAGGATATTAGCTGCGCAGCGTGAGGCTGTGTTGGAAGCTAATTATCCTAATGAAAAGCTGGGAGTAACTGAAGAGCAGTTGACTCTTAGCAAGGATGGAATTCTTAGACTGAACGGACGTATATGGGTTCCGATATATGGAGGACTACGAGATGTTGTTCTCCAGGAAGCCCATAGTTCCAAATACTCAGTCCATCCTGGTGCTGACAAGATGTACCAAGACTTAAAGGCAAATTATTGGTGGATAGGCTTGAAAAAGTCTGTAGCCGCCCATGTAGCAAAGTGCTTGACTTGTGCTCAAGTCAAAGTCGAGCACCAAAAGCCATCTGGCTTGCTACAACAGCCTGAGCTTCCCGAGTGGAAGTGGGAATGCGTAACTATGGACTTCATAACCAAGTTACCCAAAACCAGGAAAGGAAACGATACAATATGGGTCATAGTCGATAGGCTGACTAAATCAGCTCATTTTCTACCCATCAAGGAGACGTATAGCTCCGATATGTTAGCCCAACTTTATGTTGATAAGATTGTAGCCTTACACGGCATACCTGTGTCTATTATCTCCGACAGGGATACTAGATACACGTCTCATTTCTGGAAAAGTTTCCAGCAATCTTTGGGCACGCGTTTAAACTTTAGTACGGCTTACCATCCACAGACAGACGGTCAAAGTGAGCGTACTATCCAAACGCTAGAAGACATGCTTCGTGCATGTGCGATTGATTTAGGTGGTAACTGGGATAAAAACCTACCCCTGATCGAATTCTCCTACAATAATAGCTACCACACCAGCATAAAGGCTGCGCCTTTTGAGGCATTATATGGTAGGAAATGCAGATCGCCTGTTTGTTGGGCGGAAGTAGGAGAGGTCCAATTATCGGGACCAGAGATTGTTTTCCAGACGACGGACAAGATTGTCCAGATCCGGGAACGTCTCAAGGCTGCCCGCGATAGGCAGAAGAGCTACGCTGATCCAAAGCGTAAGGATTTTCACTTCGAAGTGGGTGAAAAAGTATTACTTAAGGTGTCACCCTGGAAGGGGGTGATGCGCTTCGGCAAGAAGGGCAAACTGAGTCCGAGATACATAGGACCTTTTGAGGTCATTGAACGGGTCGGATCAGTTGCCTATAAGTTGAACTTGCCTGAAGAGCTCAATGGAATTCACAATGTGTTCCACATCTGCAATCTCAAAAAGTGCTTCGCCGACGAATCGTTGGTGATTCCACACACAGATGTGCATATAGATGAGAGCTTAAAGTTCATAGAAAAACCTTTGTCGATTGAAGATCGACAGGTGAAGAAGCTTCGCAGAAAGCACGTACCGATTGTAAAAGTCAAATGGGATGCTCGTAGAGGTCCTGAATATACGTGGGAAGTCGAAGCTACAATGAAAGAAAAATACCCCAATTTATTTGAGTAAATCTCGGGTCGAGATTTATTTTAAGGGGGTGAGGATGTAACACCTCGAATTTTTGTGTCCAATGATGTGTTAACACGTGTCATTTGTTTACACGTGGCATCTATAATAAATAAAGGACTAATTTTGACAAACCTCGAAAGTATATAAATTCGAGGGTTATAAATGTCAACAAGGGTAAATATACTGTATAGTATCCCTAAATAATGCTTAAACCTTCAAACGAATAAATTATAGATCGTACAAAAACAAAACGCGGAAGAAAGTGAGAGATTACAAACTACAGGGGTTAACTGTGTCAACATGTTTAATAATACCTCTGAGTGACCCTTTAACGTTCCAAAGACTTTGTAACGGTATTATACCCTCACTAAAATAATATATATGAATTTCGCGAAGTTTCGATATGAAACGAGAAAGTTACGATCGAATTCGTAGAAGAAGGGTTAAAAGCGTCAACAGTGAAAGTTAAGGCTTTCCAATATAATTAATAAATAAACCGGGGACATAATAATGCGGGTAAATAACACGAGGCCCCTATCGGTAAATAACCGAGGGCCAAACCGCAAAGTTACCCCTTCAAAACCGAAAGGTCAGGTAAATCATTACGAAAGATTTCGTTATTAATTACCGGATTCTGATAATCATGACAAAAGATTTTAAAAATCTGAAAAACAGACTTCTCGCGACCCGCGTGAAGGTTAGGCTTAAGTGTAAGTGGGCCGCGAGCCTCCTAAATAACACGCCTAATATTTAAACTTTAGGCGACCCGCGTTAAAGTGCATGGGAACTCCCATGCGGGTCGCGTAAAGTGCCCAGATGCAGAATTGTTGTAACTACTTGGCTTTTGGAGCTTTTGAACGATCATGAGCCGATAAATGAGGCATGGGCACCCTACATTTGACCCATACACCTTAGGGGACATATGCCCATCATCCATGATCAGTATAGGCTGAGTTGTGATGATCTTGGACCTTAACATTGGCTATAAATAGCAAGGTTGTGAACATAAGTTCATCACACTCAAAACTCACCCATCTGATCATTCCAAGAGCTCTAAAGCATTCCTCTGTGTTCTTAAGTCTTCTCTTAAGCTTCTGTAAGTAATTCAACCTTTGTGGTTCCACATTTGCTTAATATTTAGCTAAAAACCAAACCGTCGTAACTACGGTTTGACTTTACAATAAATCAGTACTGGTTCAGTCTTATGACGAATCAAAAGTGGTTATGAGTTGGTATTTACGTGGGTAATAAACCTCTAAAATGGTTCCCCCTGATCACCACTCTAACTATGTCAAATGTCGAGTCAAACGTGCGGTTAAAAGTCAACAGAAAGCTATTTTAGCGATTTATGCATAATCTGTAATGTATATGTTATGGAACCTGTTTTGACAATCATAAAACATGATAATAAGTATATAAACCTGTTTGCGCTCGTTTGAATCGATCATTTACTATATTGAACCGGTTCGGAGCCGAAAGTCGCATAAGTTTGACTTTTGCTTTGACTTCAGTTCTGACCCGTTTTAGTGAGGTATAAATATACCTTAGGACTCTCTTAGGACCAGGTCACATGTTGGTATACGCCTCTGTGGTCGGTTCATGAGTTATCCGAGTCTTTTACGTATTTCCGTCATTCGCCTAAAAGTTGACCGTAACGACCTTTTAAAAATTAAAACGAGTATTTCGGACACGTGAACGGACCAAAACCTTGCTTGTTAAATTATAAGCATGTCCTTAAAGTTTCACGTCAATCCGAGGCCTAGAATGAGAGTTATGCTAAAAGGCGCACTTTTAAGAAAGTTTTGTAATTAACGGCGCAATTAGCATAACGCCCATCTACCCCAAGTTTTCGTCACCAAAACTTTTACCCACTGTGGTAAAATAATATTTTGGGAATTTTAAAGATTTTTAATAAATTTTACCTTGCTCATAACCTGCGGTTATGGCTACGGTTCGGTAAATACCGAATATGCCCTTTTTGGCCAAAACGGGAGTTCTACAAGGTCTTTTGACCCGATTCCAGTTGCCACTGGTTTTAAATAATAAATAAAGTATTTTAAGCTTTATAAGCTGTTCGGGAAACTCAGATTTCCTGTAGAACTCGAAAAGCCCTTTTAAAGTCTTTAGAATGACCGAAAAGCCCCTACGGGGCATAATATTAACTTAAACTCGTTACGGACATTACGGAAGGTATCCTACTGATACCAAAATACTTTTAAGGCATATTGACTTAGGAAATAAGCGTAGGACACTTATGGTTAACCGTTTCGCCTATTTGCGCACACGGTACGGCCCATGGAACTAGTTTTCGTGCAATAGCCGATATGGGTCAAATTATATTATTTGAACCCCAAAATCCAGAGTATGAACTATAAACCCATATAAAACAAGTCACTGAACTTGTTGGGTCCAAATCATACTCCATTCTCGGTTTTCGCCTTTTCGTGCGAATTAACCATATCTATATATCGGAATCAACCGGTTTAAGCTACGGCTAATACAAGGACCGTTAGGATTCTAAGAGGTTAATTAAAACCTTCGTTCCAGATTAGGAGCCCCAGTAAAAGCTATCGGTGACTTGATCTAAATTAAGGATTTATACTTGCAAAGGTAAATACTTTAACTTATTTCCCCTATATGGGCTTGGGTTACGGTATATTAATACCGCTTGATTGAGCATTATATAATTCCATCGCTTAGGTGGTTAATTGATTAAATATGATCGGCTCATTTAAACAGTTTTGTTGCTTATAAGCCTTTGGGGGGTTTAATGACCGTTGTCCCGGATATCCTTGGCATCATTTTACGAAATGGCCACGACCATCGACATCCCGGTGTAGGCGTACACCCGGTATAAAGTGTCGACATTAAATTAAAAGACGTAGCCGTTGGTTTTTATACTACGGTTTTACGCAAACGTGGTGTGTCTATAAATCTTTAACCCGGCACGACCCGGGCCACTGAACGCATAAAAGAACATGTAAAACGTTCACAAGATCATTATGAATTTTCCCAAGTTATAAAAGAGTTTGTGCCCTGTGCATTCAAATCAATTTTACTAAACATTTTCAAATGTGTCAGTTGAATGTATTTACCAGTGTAAACTGACGTATTTTCCCCAAAAAGATTAAGTGCAGGTACCTAAACGTAAATTGGCTGGTATTAGCTCCCTAGCGTCGGGATAAGCCTCGCAAGCTTGATTGCAGTATCTGATGGAACAATACTTTATGATTATTTACGATCCACTGTGGATATTCAACTTCTGTAATACATTGATATTATCACCAGAGGTTGAAATATATATATTTGTCTTATGCTTCCGCTGTGCATTATATAATTGTGTGGTTTTGACTATATTGTTGCCAACATCGTCACGGTATCCCCCACCGGGCCCACCGGTGAGACACGTGGAAATCGGGGTGTGACACCGGGTTCCAAATACTTGCGGTGAAGACGCCACTTGATGAAGCTCAAAATCCCTTATCACCCCATCCGGACGCGACCAAGCCTTTGTCTGCAGAGACTTTCTGCTGTCCGCATCAAAGCAGAGTACCCGAAGCATAATTATATGGAATCCATTGTACAAATCACCGGTTTTTCCTAATTCTGCCAAAGGGCGAGTTAATAATCGTGGATAGTTGCTCCTTTACATTCTTATTAACCCCACGTGCAGCCATTAATCGTCAAAGGGGCCATATACAGAGAAAACTCGTTTGCGGTTGCGAACGCAGCAAAAATAACTATCAAATACAAGTTACAATGACAAACACTTGCAAGGTTATCAGTCACTTACTAGCGGCAACCGCAGGCTTCGGCTGCGAAACAACAGTTGTCCGTTTCGTTTGCAACCTGGAACGTTTCCGTTCGCCGGCGCCAGCAGCCTTCTCCTCTGCGTTCCTTCTCTTCTTCTCATCAGCAGGCTTGGAACCCGCTTAAGATCCACCTGCAGTCGCACCACCACCTGAAACACCCAAACCCTCAAGGGTGTCAGACACTACAACGTAATCGATGTATCTGCGTAAACGAGAATAAGAGATACCTGCCGCCTGCGGCACCAAAGGAGGAACAACAGCAGGCTCATTCTTTTTCCTCTGGCGAAACCGCACACCTTTCACCACCTGCTTTTTTGGAACACCCTTCGCGTCAAGGTCTCCCAGAGCCCCAAGATCACATATGTTCAAATAAAGCAGATGAGTAAGGCAAAGTCCCTTGCAAAAACAAACAAAAGTACGATTTACATTATACCTTTGCCCTGCGGCAACTCAACCGCTAAGGCGGCCTCCGTAGGCACCCGGAAGTTGTCACGGATGGTGACATTAAACCCGTCGTCACCATCCACACAAGCAACTGTCTCAACCTTGCCCTCAAAGTCTGGAGCAAACATCCTCCACAGGGCAGCATCCTCTGATAGTACACTTACAAATCAGTAATGCATACGGGAATAAGAAAAACCGCACAAGAGGAAAAGTACTTACCACCACTTTTCTCCCGCACAACGGGCTTCGTTTTCCTATTCATCCTGGTCAACATCATGCGTAGCACCCACAACTTCGAGTTGGTCAGTTTCTCAAACTCAATGGTCCGCAACCTGGAGAACCACTCCACCGTCTTAGCACTGGGGACAACAATGGTCTCCGATATGATCGTCTCGGTCACATTCTGAAATGTCATCTTCAACGACTGCGGCAGCCTTGATATGAAAGAACTTCGTCTTCCACTTCATGATACCCTTGGGTGGGGTCATCAATTTAGGGCTCCCATATCGTTGACTAAAAGAGAAAAAACCGGTATGCACCGTCAGCTGATAAAATCGCCGGAAGTCACCGACAACAGGTTCCATACCAAGAGCACGAAAAGTGTACTCAAAGTTCCTAACCCGGATCATCCCGAAAGGGCCCAGTTGAGAAATGTGGATCTTGTACCACTCCAAAACCTCAGCAATGAATACTGTTAACGGCAATCGAAGGTTGCCATAAAGAAAAAAGTCAGCCCACATGGTGACGTAACCGGCCGGAGCATCGGCACCGGTGTCACCTTCCTGTGGGTGGATAGCCCCATACTTTTGGGACATTTGAATACTGGTCATCAGGGTATCAAACTGACCATTCGACCACTTCAACACTGGTAGACCCACGCCGGGGGCACCACCACCTTCTTCTTCCTCTTTGGCCGCCGCCGGCGATGAAGGATCTGGGTTTTCACCCTCAACATTGTGTGGATTTGATGGTTCAGCCATTGAAATAATGAAGACAGAATCTAGAAGATGAGTTCAAGAAACTCAGAAACCTCACCGAAATATCAAACAAGTTTACCGGAGAAGACGAAGGACTCTCTTTCTCTCACCGGAAATTTTTTGAATTTTTGAACAAGTGAGGGGAAACCACAAACGGTTTCCCCTTATATACCCATCGCAATTAATGCGAGGCAGTAACTGAATCATCACGTTTGAAAAGAGTGAATTATGCGATGCCACGTGTTCAGCGACGGTTCCGCTGACAGTTACCACGCGTGAGTGGCCGCTCACGCGCCTGACAAAAGAAACTTTTACACTCCTGCTACAGTGCATTTATGACCTAAGGTAGTGCAAACGTCCTTTTGTTTCAGCACATGCCAGGAAATCCTACCAACTTTCACCAACACACACATGCGTTCAGCCACGTATGCAACAAAAAAGCGACAGCATTATCCAAATATAAGTGGCATGCAGTTTCTCTGGTATACCGCACCATAACCCATACCGCATGTCGTTTTTTACATACCCCTCAAAAAAGGCAAAAATATATATCTCTACATTATGTAAAGGGGTATAAATATATCCTCATATACCCACGAGCACACGTGGAATATGCGGAGATGACACACACGAGCTCGCATAGGTGTGTCAAATACTCAGAACCAGCGTTGTTCTTTGGACTACGAAAACCGCTTCTCAGGATAAAGCCAATCGCACTCCTTCAAACTTCTTCAAGGTTCAAATCCCTCGTGCCCGGTTCACAACCACAGAGGGTACGCAAACAGTTTCTCGTTAGGGAAAAGGATAAGTATGATGCGCGATCGCACATTAGCAACCCTGACTCCTGATCCTTCAAGAGCTGCATCCAAGCAAAACACTCTTTTAAAGCGAGTCTTTTGTTAAAAAGCCGAAGACACTCATAAGTCACTGCGGTTACACCTCCAGCTCCGCGATTGGTAGCTACAGAAGAGCCACGACTAAGTCATCGCATAGATGAACGAAGCTACTTCAAGGAAAACTGCTTCCTATTGAAGCGTGAAGAAAAGTGGCTCTAGAACGAGTGCGGACGAGATTCCCAATCAACTAAGGGAATCTCCTTGAGCAACAAGCCAAGGAACAGTGGTAACAAGTCTGCTTATGACTTTGTTTGCCCACCTATGAGCCGCATAGAATAAACAATGGTGGGCACAACCATGCCTATGACCATGTTTATTGACCCATAGTACAGATTCACATTGTTCGACCAAACACGGCCAACAATGACTCAACGAGGTAACCGCAAAGGACGTGCGGTTACTTGAGAGCTAAACTGGAGAACACGAACACCCCACAAAATAGGGATCCATGTTTCATGTCCAATTGCTGAACATAGAGCTTGAGCAAAGCACTTGTAGCATTGCATCAGCTACCGCAGAGGTTACAACTAGAGTTGCGGACGTGGACTTCTCCAGTCACCGTCTCAAAGGTTGGTTCGAACCCAGCTGGCATCTCCAGGTCCCAGCGTGAAGGTTAGGCTTAAGTGGTAAGTGGGCCGCGAGCCTACCTAAATAACACCCTAATATTTTAAACTTAGGCGACCCGCCGTTAAAGTGCATGGGAACTCCCATGCGGGCGCGTAAAGTGGCCCAGATGCCAGAATTGTTTGTAACTACTTTGGCTTTTTGGTAGGCTTTTGAACGATCATGAGACCGATAAATTGAGGCATGGGCCACCCTACAATTGACCCATACACACTTTAGGGACATTCTTGCCCATCATCCATGGATCCAGTATAGGCTGAGTTGTTGGATGATCTTGGACCTTAACATTTGGCTATAAATTAAGCAAAGGGTTGTGCAACATAAGTTCATCACACTCAAAACTCACCCATCTGATCTTCCAAAAAAGAGGGGGCTCTAAAGCCATCCTCTGTGTTCTTAAGTCTTCTCTTAGCTTTGTAAGTAATTCAACCTTTTGGTTCCACATTTGCTTAATATTTAGCTAAAAACCAAACCGTCGTAACTACGGTTTGACTTTACAATAAATCAGTACTGGTTCAGTCTTATGACGAATCAAAAGTGGTTATGAGTTGGTATTTACGTGGGTAATAAACCTCTAAAATGGTTCCCCCTGATCACCACTCTAACTATGTCAAATGTCGAGTCAAACGTGCGGTTAAAAAGTCAACAGAAAGCTATTTTAGCGATTTATGCATAATCTGTAATGTATATGTTATGGAACCTGTTTTGACAATCATAAAACATGATAATAAGTATATAAACCTGTTTGCGCTCGTTTGAATCGATCATTTACTATATTGAACCGGTTCGGAGCCGAAAGTCGCATAAGTTTGACTTTTGCTTTGACTTCAGTTCTGACCCGTTTTAGTGAGGTATAAATATACCTTAGGACTCTCTTAGGACCAGGTCACATGTTGGTATACGCCTCTGTGGTCGGTTCATGAGTTATCCGAGTCTTTTACGTATTTCCGTCATTCGCCTAAAAGTTGACCGTAACGACCTTTTAAAAATTAAAACGAGTATTTCGGACACGTGAACGGACCAAAACCTTGCTTGTTAAATTATAAGCATGTCCTTAAAGTTTCACGTCAATCCGAGGCCTAGAATGAGAGTTATGCTAAAAGGCGCACTTTTAAGAAAGTTTTGTAATTAACGGCGCAATTAGCATAACGCCCATCTACCCCAAGTTTTCGTCACCAAAACTTTTACCCACTGTGGTAAAATAATATTTTGGGAATTTTAAAGATTTTTAATAAATTTTACCTTGCTCATAACCTGCGGTTATGGCTACGGTTCGGTAAATACCGAATATGCCCTTTTTGGCCAAAACGGGAGTTCTACAAGGTCTTTTGACCCGATTCCAGTTGCCACTGGTTTTAAATAATAAATAAAGTATTTTAAGCTTTATAAGCTGTTCGGGAAACTCAGATTTCCTGTAGAACTCGAAAAGCCCTTTTAAAGTCTTTAGAATGACCGAAAAGCCCCTACGGGGCATAATATTAACTTAAACTCGTTACGGACATTACGGAAGGTATCCTACTGATACCAAAATACTTTTAAGGCATATTGACTTAGGAAATAAGCGTAGGACACTTATGGTTAACCGTTTCGCCTATTTGCGCACACGGTACGGCCCATGGAACTAGTTTTCGTGCAATAGCCGATATGGGTCAAATTATATTATTTGAACCCCAAAATCCAGAGTATGAACTATAAACCCATATAAAACAAGTCACTGAACTTGTTGGGTCCAAATCATACTCCATTCTCGGTTTTCGCCTTTTCGTGCGAATTAACCATATCTATATATCGGAATCAACCGGTTTAAGCTACGGCTAATACAAGGACCGTTAGGATTCTAAGAGGTTAATTAAAACCTTCGTTCCAGATTAGGAGCCCCAGTAAAAGCTATCGGTGACTTGATCTAAATTAAGGATTTATACTTGCAAAGGTAAATACTTTAACTTATTTCCCCTATATGGGCTTGGGTTACGGTATATTAATACCGCTTGATTGAGCATTATATAATTCCATCGCTTAGGTGGTTAATTGATTAAATATGATCGGCTCATTTAAACAGTTTTGTTGCTTATAAGCCTTTGGGGGGTTTAATGACCGTTGTCCCGGATATCCTTGGCATCATTTTACGAAATGGCCACGACCATCGACATCCCGGTGTAGGCGTACACCCGGTATAAAGTGTCGACATTAAATTAAAAGACGTAGCCGTTGGTTTTTATACTACGGTTTTACGCAAACGTGGTGTGTCTATAAATCTTTAACCCGGCACGACCCGGGCCACTGAACGCATAAAAGAACATGTAAAACGTTCACAAGATCATTATGAATTTTCCCAAGTTATAAAAGAGTTTGTGCCCTGTGCATTCAAATCAATTTTACTAAACATTTTCAAATGTGTCAGTTGAATGTATTTACCAGTGTAAACTGACGTATTTTCCCCAAAAAGATTAAGTGCAGGTACCTAAACGTAAATTGGCTGGTATTAGCTCCCTAGCGTCGGGATAAGCCTCGCAAGCTTGATTGCAGTATCTGATGGAACAATACTTTATGATTATTTACGATCCACTGTGGATATTCAACTTCTGTAATACATTGATATTATCACCAGAGGTTGAAATATATATATTTGTCTTATGCTTCCGCTGTGCATTATATAATTGTGTGGTTTGACTATATTGTTGCCAACATCGTCACGGTAATCCCCCACCGGGCCCACCGGTGAGACACGTGGAAATCGGGGTGTGACAATATGGGTTCCAAATACTTGTGGGGTGAAGACGCTTCTACTTGATGAAGCTCATAAATCCCGATATTCAATTCATCCGGGTGCGACCAAGATGTACAATGATCTGAAACAAAACGATTGGTGGCCCGGGATGAAAAGAGATATTGTGAAATATGTGGAGAAGTGTTTGACCTACTTGCAAGTCAAAGCGGAGCACCAGAAGCCATATGGTAAATTGCAACCATTGGACATCCCAGTTTGGAAATGGGCACAAATCACCATGGATTTGTTGACCTAATTACCCAAAACCAACTGTGGGTTCGATGCTATATGGGTAGTCGTGGATAGATTGACGAAAAGTGCTCACTTTATTCCGATTCGTGAAACTTATACATCCGGGAAGATGTCGGAGGTGTACACCAATGAAATCATAGCACGTCATGGGGTACCGATATCCATTGTGTCAGACAGAGATACTCGGTTTACTTCGAATTTTTGGCGTGAATTCCAAGAACATTTCCAAGTTGTTCATTAGCACCGCTTACCATCCACAAACGGATGGGCAGAGTGAAAGAACAATACAAACGTTGGAGGATATGCTACGGGCTTGCATTATTGACTTCGGGGGTAGTTGGGATGTCTATCTACCCTTAGTCGAATTTTCATATAACAATAGCTATCACGCGAGCATTAAGATGGCCCCGTATGAAATGTTATATGGTAGAAAGTGTCGAACCCCGGTATGTTGGGGAGAAGTGGGTCCACGAGGACTAGCACCTACTGATATAATCCAAACTACGAATGAGAAGATCGACATGGTCCGAACTCACCTCAAAGCGGCTCAGGATCGACAAAAGTCGTACGCGGATAAACAAAAGAGGCCGATTGAATTTCAAGTGGGCGATAAAGTAATGCTGAAAGTATCGCCGTGGAAAGGAATAATACGGTTTAGAAAAAGAGGAAAGTTGAGCCCAAGATTTATAGGGCCATTCAGAATCACTGAACAGGTTAGTAAGGTGGCTTATCGCCTCGAATTACCGGAAGAGTTGAACGGAATACATAGCATGTTTCATGTGTCGCAATTGCGAAAGTGTCTAGCGGACGAAACAGCTTATGTCCATTATGATGATATCGGGGTGGATAATAGCCTGAATTACGCTGTGAGACCGGTGGAGATTTTAGATCGAAAGGTCAAACACTTGCGAAACAAACAAATCGATCAAGTCAATGTCAAGTGGGAGCATAGGAAAGGTTCGGACACTACGTGGGAATCCGAAGAGGAGACGCGACGTCTCTACCCTACTTTATTTGGTACGTAATTCGGTTTCGGGGACGAAACCCTTTTAGGGGGGTGGACTTGTAACACCCCGAAAATATTAAAAACTTTATATTAGAATTATAAAGTTTAAATAAACAAGAATTAATTAACTAGGAAATTATAACCTAGTTAACTACAAGTCTAGAAATAACTTGAAATGGGGTTAAAATAACCAAACTATATGTTAGACAAAAGTGGAGGGGCCTAAGTTGTTAAAATGGAAACTAATATTAATAAAATAAAATAAATAAAAAAAACACAAACACTCTTGTCTGAGTGTTGTGAAGATCGACCAGGAGACAGGAGCGACCCAAGCTCCTCCTCAAAACCCTAGTTCAGCATAAAATTGATCAATTGAAGGCCAAATTCTGTCCCAAATCAAAACCCGAATATAGATTAGTGATCCTCATCATAAGAGGGTTACAAGGTATGTAAAATTTGGTGTTAATTCTCTGTATGGAATTTCTCATGAAATTGGGAAATCTGAAATTTATGGATTGCATGTTTGTTTTATGATGGATTAAGAACAATATAGTGTCTAGGGACAAACCCTAGACAAATATAAGTTGAAATCATGTGAGATTTGTTGGTGCACTACATCTGCTGATTACGTCTTGTATCGAGTCATAAGTCTTAGAAGTTAGATCTGGGCATGAAATTAGAGAAAATGTGAAATTGTATAGGTTTTAGGTAGTTGGATCGCTTTTTAGGTCATTTAGAGCTTGGGTCGCTCGAACAGACATGTTGGTCCGCTCGAATGGCAAACTAGCTGGATCGCTCTTGTGATATCTTATGGACTGCTCATGTGACATCATGTATGGGCCGCTTATTGGGCCTGTCCAATAAGCGGTCCCAGTGCTCTATATATAGTCCAATGAGCGATTCCATTTGAAACATTGCGTAGAAATCGTGCCGAAGCTCTGCCGGTGCGAGATTTGAGCTGTAAACGTTTGAAATCAATAAACAAGTAGTTAAAGTGATTTGCCTGTTGTTTCTACCTTAGTTTCTTGTTATTCCGCACCTGAAACCAAGGAGAAAGCCTCTGAACGACTCGTTTGGGTCAGAATACGATCCTACAATTGGTATCAGAGCTCAGGAGGATGTTCTCTGCAGAAATTAGCTGGATTTTGTCACTTTTTTCTTACTTCTACATCTTCTTTTTCTGATTCGGGAAGATTTCACGGTCGGAATTCGCTCAAATTCTCACAGATTGTGTGCAATAGTACCGTGACAAACCCTTGAAAGTTTCAGATCAAAATTCGAAGTTTAAGTGGGTCAATATTGGATTTGAAATTGTGGACCGCTCGATCGAACAACTCTTGGACCGCTCATCCGGACAGATCGTGAACCGCTCATTCGGTCGGATTGATCTTGGACCGCTCCAAATTCACTGTTGTGAACCGCTTATTCGGACTACTTTGAACCGCTCATACGGACGAGTGGTGGATCGCTTATTTGGACCGTCTGGAATCATTCGAACGGACAGATCTTGAACCGCTCGAGCGGACAATTCTTGGATCGCTTATACGGACGGTAGTGGATCGCTCGATCGTATATTCATCCGGATCGCTTATCTGTCATCGGGATCGCTTATTTGGACCGCTAATTTGAATACTTAATCTGGACCGCTTATTTGATCATCATTTGGTTCGCTCATTTGAACGGTCCACGTGTTTGGTCATTTTTAGTTCGCTTTTCAGTCAAAGTCTAGTTCCAGTGTACATCTTACATTTTCATTGATTAGTCAGAGTGTTTGACCGAATAATGGAGTTCAATATCTTTAACATGACTCAAGAAGAATGTGATAGAAGAAAAGTACTAACAAAAGAGTTTGATTCATTTTCAGGTTTTCCAGGAGAAAGCACAAGATGTGTCATTGAGAGATACAACCATCTTGTTCGTTCAATGACCATAGTTGGTTTAACCAAAGCATCAGAGGAATGGGTCGAAAAATTTGTCAGTGCTTTACCTCAAGAGGAATGGGAAAATTATATCTTAGAATTAAAACGTTCTGGAGAATTTTCTAGACTGACAATTAGTCAACTCATTGGAAAAATTGAAGAACAGATGAAAATTAACAATGAAAAGAAAGAAGAAGCTTCAGAAATCAAAGAATCTGTAGAGTCTGGATCTTTAAGTTCTACGTTAGTATGCTCTAAATGTGACAACTTGAAGACAAACAATGACAAACTCATGAAAGAGACAGAAAGTTTGGCATCTGAAGTCAAAAGGTTGAAAGACGAGAAGCATACTGCTGAAAAACAGATTCTTATGGTTCAGGGTATTTGTGAGAAACTGAAAGTTGAAAACAACAAACTGTTAAGTAATTTTAACAGTTTGATGTTGAAAAGTCAGAAGTTTGAAGAAAAGGTTAAAAATTGTGAAATTGAAAAATCAAAAATTGAGAAAGATTTTCAAAATCAAATGAAAATTCTTGAAGATGGGAGAAATGTGTTTAGTAAAAACAACATTGAAAAACAGAAAATGATAAATTCCCATCTTCAGAAAATTATCAAACTTGAAAAAGAATGTGAGTACGCTCAGGTGAAAATCAAAAAGTTGGAAAAAGAGCTTAAAAGCAAACAGAAATCATCAGAAGATGAAGATTTCTGGATCAAGTTGGAAAACAAGAATTTGAAAGCAAATGAATCAAAATTTCAAAAACAGATAAAAGTTCTGGAAAATAAAACATCTGTTCTTGAAAATTTGAAGATTGAGAATGAAAATTCTATCAAGTCTCATCTTGAGAGAATTTCTCAGCTTGAAAAAGAAGCTGAGAATTCAAGAATTAAGATTGATGAACTTGAAAAGAAATTAATAGGTTTTGTGGCTTCATCAGCCAATTTGAAGTTTCCCTGCCCAAAATCAATCAATTCAGTGCCAATAAGTGACAATGTCACAAACTTTGACTCTGTCAAAGTTGAAGATTGTGATGAGAAAACTGATGATGAAAATGAGGAATTTTATTCAGCAGATGAGTCTGAGACAGAATCTGATGCTGAAATTAAGAAAGAGAAAAACTTTTTGAAATTAAAAGAAAAATTACAAAAAACTGTTCTGCAATCGACTGAAAAGGGAGAATGCTCTAAGCAAAAACCTTTGAAGAAGAAAGTAGAACAGAAACAAAAATTTAAAAATGAGAAAAGTGTTCAAAAAGAAAATAAAAGCTCATCAGTTCAATCATCCAATCGCAATCAAAAATCAAAAAATTTAAAAAATGAAAACTCAAAAAATGTAGGTAATAAGTGGTGCAGGTCAGACCACAGTGCTAAAGCGTCAAACCCAGCAGAGTTGAGGAAGGAGTATCACCAAGCCAAACAATGCTTTGATCTGAGCGTTTGGACTAAAAATGGTGATAGGTATGATAACAGAGTGTGTTACAGCTGCGGCTATCACGGACACATTGCTGTTAACTGCCACTATTGGAATTATGAGACCAGGAGGTGCTTTAACTGCAACATCAAAGGTCACATTGCCAGAGATTGCCCAAGGAAATCAAGTGAAAGATTGAGGGTTAATTCTCAGAAAACGGCAAAGATTCCAGTCAAAGTCAAGCCCCAGGAGCAAAAGGTTCTGAAACCTAAAGTTCCAGTACAGTCAATTCAGGAAAAGAAAGTTAAACTTTCACAGGGGCAGAAAGACCGACTGAGGAAGAAGAGGAAGAAAGCGAGAGAATATCTCGAGAAGATTTTGTCCTCGGGTTCACGGGACAAACAGAATAATAGTTCTGATGAATCTACTCCTTCATCTGCAAAGTTGAGCAAAAAGAATTCATCAGATACAAATCTGAGGACAAAAGAGGAGAAGAAGAAAGAAAAGGTCGGCGATGAATCTGACAGATCAAAGTCGGACAAGCCACCTGCAGGCAATGATTCTGGTATGGTAAAACCAGAGGAGCCATTGGTTGAGGTAAAAGTTGAGAATTCTAGTTTAACAATGGATGAGAAAAACTTTCCACCATTGTTGAGCAAGAATTCAAAATCACCCAAGGACAGTCAGGCTTGGGTGGAATTGTTTAAATAGAAAAACCTGACTTGCCGGAGATCCCAAGATGGTATCGTGGATCATGAATCGGCACATTTCTTGAGAAATTTCACTTTGGTGATTTTTCGATTTACATGTGGTAAATCAGGGACATTAATTTGTACTTGATTTTCTACTGATGGTTTATGATAAAACTGGAAATGATAAATCTTTTATATGTTCGAAGAAAACAAGATGAAGAGATAACCCCGAACCTACAAATGGTTTGAACACAAACTAATTTTTTCCGGAAAAACCATTTTGATTGAAACAAACTTAAGTGTTTTGAAATCACAATGGGAAAATAGTTTGTTGTGAGGGGGAGTTCTGATTGTTTTTGCACAAGAATGGTGAATTGAGGTAATTCACATAATGTTGTCAAGTTTCTTGTATAGTTTGTTTTCAATTTTTTCTTCGGAAAATCAAAATTGAAACATATTTTGATTTTAGGGGGAGTAATAAAATTTTAAAAATTTTAAAAAAAAATTGAAAAATGAAAATGAGTTTTGTTGCAAAAAGAGGAGATGATAGTACATCGGTGGACTATCACAGCATGCTAGAGATTTGTAAAGTCAAAAATGTTTTTTAAACAAGTCTTACTAATGATGTGTCAGTAGACTTCGCACAGTTAGTAAATTGTATTCGAGATATAAACATAAAATCAAACTTACTTATTTTGTGGGGAACACTACTTGGATATATAGGTAACCCCTGAAATCTCGTTTGAAAGGTTTCTTATTCTGATATACTAGGTTCTTATACTCAAATGATGTCTGGGGTATTATTCCGGGACTTCTGCTGAACGGTAGTTCTGACCTAGTCCCTGGCTAATATTTTCTTCATATGCTTGAAACATAGCATAAAGCCCTCAGCTGATTAGACAATAAAATTGATGATCAGTTGTTGTAGCTGAAAAGATCCTCTAAAGAGGACCCACTGCTAAGTCGAAGCTGATATCTCTCTGCTGAACGGAAGTTCTGACCTGAGATCCCTCAGTTCTCGCATTTTTCCCCTAATTTATATACAGATAACATTTGTAGTATACTTACCTGTAAATCAGAATATTGGGATCTGGATACGGGAGTATATTCAAGAGGTGGGACACTCAAATAAGTTTAAGTGCTAATACATTAAATACGTATCTTGAATCAATTGAAAACTTGTGTAGAGGTTTAAGTGGAAAACAATACTGACAATCAGAAGTAAATTTGTTTTTAATATTTGCTGATTAATCAAGATCAACGATGTTTGTGATATGTCTCAAAAATCGATATGATCCTCTTGCGCAATCTGTCAAAAATAGTGTTTTGTTTTGTATTTCTCTAAATTCAAAAATCCAAAAATATTGTTTGTTTGTTAGATATTTGAAAATTACAAAAAGATTTTCGACAACAGAGTGTGAAGAACTGATATTTGACATTTCAAGTGCTAAACATGTTGAACTTGTGGTTTGGGAGAGAGTGTAAAATTGTGAAGATTTGAAATGCAAATTTGGTTCATTAACTTGATGAATAAGTTGAATGGTAACCTACAGTTTGATCTTCATAATTTTTCTTATATGATTTGCTGATTCATTAAGTTGAATTGCAAATTGTATTAGTTTGTAATAGTATGGTTGAGTTTTGCAGGTTTCTGATCCTGTTGCTACGAATAGCCAGGAGACACATCAGAACCAGAGGAGAGCTTAAACAGAGAAAGCCAGGAGTTGATTTCAATGGTGATAACGATTTCCAGACAGAGATCCCAGCATTATGATAGGGGGAGTCTGATGAAAGTTAGAGCCAGAGAATGATCCAGGCATGTGATTCCAGGAAGGAATTCCTGAAGAAGATATTATTCCAGGCTGAGTTCCTGAAGAAGGCCGAACAAGATTGAAGAATTGTGAATGTTTGAAGACTCTCACTGAAGATTCCGTCAACATTCAAGGGGGAGTCTGTTGGTGCAGTTGTCTGTCGACTACATCTTCGTTCGTGTCTTAGAATGATAGAATGATAAAGAGAGAGAAGTCTGAAGACTGATCAAGACTGAAGAACTGAAGACAGCATTGTTGTTACTCGATAGTCAACTCCATCAACATCTGAGGGGGAGTCTGTTGGTGTACTACATCTGCTGATTACGTCTTGTATCGAGTCATAAGTCTTAGAAGTTAGATCTGGGCATGAAATTAGAGAAAATGTGAAATTGTATAGGTTTTAGGTAGTTGGATCGCTTTTTAGGTCATTTAGAGCTTGGGTCGCTCGAACAGACATGCTGGTCCGCTCGAATGGCAAACTAGCTGGATCGCTCTTGTGACATCTTATGGACTGCTCATGTGACATCATGTATGGGCCGCTTATTGGGCCTGTCCAACAAGCGGTCCCAGTGCTCTATATATAGTCCAATGAGCGATTCCATTTGAAACATTGCGTAGAAATCGTGCCGAAGCTCTGCCGGTGCGAGATTTGAGCTGTAAACGTTTGAAATCAATAAACAAGTAGTTAAAGTGATTTGCCTGCTGTTTCTACCTTAGTTTCTTGTTATTCCGCACCTGAAACCAAGGAGAAAGCCTCTGAACGACTCGTTTGGGTCAGAATACGATCCTACAAGATTTTAGTAAAATCCATGGACACCATTGTAGGTGATTAGTGGGTTATGTAGAATTTCATAAACACTAGGAAATTGGGTATTTTCTAGTGTAATTTGACAATTGTGAAGTGACTTCAGAATTATAGATGCTAACAATTATGTAAAATGGTTTATTGATGTGAAATTAGGGCTAAGTGATAAGCTAGAGACTCGATATTTAATCATGTAAAATTCTGCCCTTAAAGTGTTTGTGAAAATGCCTCAAAGAAGGCTTAAAACTGAAATTCAAAGTTAAAACGCATAATTATGATGTTTCGGTGTATTATGCGAATTATGATTTAAAGAGAGTTCTAAATATGTCATAAATGAACTCTATAGGAAAGGACGCAGGAGCGTCAAGCGGACAAGCAGGTGGCGAATCACGTTTGAAAGGCCTACTTTGAAGGTACGTAACTCGACCCGTTACATTCAATGAATTGTTGATTTAAGTAAGCGTAGTTGCGTTGTTAATTAAAAATTGTGTTGATTTAGTAATCATGATCGTTGTTGAAATCAATAGAGTAGCTTGAATAAGGGACCATTTGGTAGTCATCATATTGGAGGTTTTTCCACAAGATGAGCCAACGGGTCGAATAATAGTGTAAATTGTGATGAAAGTGTCTTAGCTAGTAGCAATGGCGAAGTAAATCACCAAAGCATTAAACCATGGAATTTGGTAAGATAATGCAAGTGATGTTAAGCCCCGGATGGTGGGCATAAGACGCCATGGGATTGATAGTTATAGGGTAACTAAGTAAGTAAAGTTAGAATGGGTCGAATAACACATAAACGACTCTTATTCATTCGGCCCGAAAACTCAAACTTTTGGGTATCGAAATTATTGTAGATACATTGGCATTGAATTTACAGACGCATAGGAAAAAGAATCACCTAAAACGATCTTATAAGTCAAAAGATATGCTCATTTGAAGTTAAAATCTGAGTTTTCCGGAGCTGGCAGAAAATGCAGCTCACAAAACATAACCTGCTGGAAAACATGTTCCCCCGCGCCACGCGAAGGAGAAGCTTAAACCTGTCATGACACGCAAGGTCTTCTCGCGGCCCGCGTAACCAAACATGATATCTCTCGCGGGGCGCGAGAGACCCTGATTCGAGGATTTTATTTGTTTTTCATGAATTTGTTGTTCGAATTCGTTTATACGTGTTTTATCATTGTCAAAATTAACAATTGATGTGATTTTGACATTAGGTGGTTATGGTGGACGTACGGATGGTGATCAAGCAAATGTTGAAGAACCGAACACGACTTTTGAAGCTTCCGCAACGTTTTAACCTCTAATAGACTATGTTTAAGGGATGTAAACAAATTGTTAAACAACTTTTGAATGTTTTAACTTAGTCATTAGTTGACTAAGGGTTTGCTACTTTTAAACTTTATTTATGAAATTTATGTTATAACTAGATATCTTTCTATCTAAAATTGGCATGAATTATTATTAAATTCGAGTAAAATTAGATGGGTGTTACAAATTACCAAGTTATATTAGTGATAAAACAGGTTGCATGGCTTCTACATTGCTAATTATGTATTTATTTAAAAATAAGCTTTTTGTTGACTTTTTATAATTAGCTTTGACCCGACAATTGACCTAGTTAGAGTGGGAATCAGAGAGTACCCTTTTAAGGGTTTATTACCCACATAAATTCCAACTTATAGGTACTTTCAATTCGAGAATTGACTGGACAAATTGTGATTAATCACAAAGTCAAACCTTAATTACGATGGTTTGACTTTAGGCTAATTAACTAAGTAAAACTGAATTAAGAAAGGTTAAGGACACTTACTGAAGTCCTATGCATGACTAATGATCACTAGGAATTTGTCTTGAGCTCCAGGAACCTCCAGAAAATGAGTTGTGAAAGTTTTCAAGTGAATGATCAAAATGTTGCAACAAAGTTCTTCTTATATAGTGAACTCAATTGATTTAGATGATGCCAAGCAAGTCTATGAAGGATTCCTGATCATCACAACTGTCCCTGTTGCATGTAAATCCATTTGCACAGCCCCTGGTATCATTTTACAGGCCCTTAAGTCGGTTAACAGGCTTTAACAGGCAGCTGTGATGTTTTTTGTCACTGCAAACCCTCAGGCGGCCCGCGTAAGGATCCATAAGGATCTTACGCGGCCGGTATGGCTTCCGGATCAGGTTAAACAAGTTTCATTATTTGCACTTTAGGTCCCTGGTCCCTTTAAACGTGGTTTTAACTTTATTTCTTGCATTTTCAACCCTTTAACTTGACTTTTAAGGGCTCCAAGGCATAACCAAACACCGTTAAGTCCTCAGTTAACTTTATGAACACCCGTAAAGCCTTTAATTTCAACGTTGACGCTTTTAACCCCTTGTATACGAATATTATCATAACTTTCTCATATTTTATCAAAACCTTGTGAAATTTTTATCACTTAATCTAGTGAGTATAATTAATCGTTACAAAGCTTCGGGTTTGCTAAAAGGTCACTTAGAGGTATAAATTAAACATGTTGACACATTTAACCCTTATAGTTTGTAATCTCTCACTTTCTTCCACAATTAGCTTCGTATGATCCATGATTCATTCGTTTAAGGGTATAAACATCGTGTATGACTGTAGGGTTATTGAGAGGTATATTTATTCATTGTTGACACTTTGAATCCTTTTACACACGTAGATTCTTTGTTTGTCAACTTTAGTCCTTCTGAATTAATTCTTTACACGTTTAAAGTCCATGACACGTGTCAATATAATATTGGACATGAATTTTCGAGGTGTTACAGTGATTGAGTTTCGTTGAGTTTGTTTGCGATTTAATCAAGTGTTGACATGATGAAGTTGACTCCTCAGTTGGCGACTAGTTGAAGGTCGAGCCTTTCTCATATGCCGATAAGAGTTGAGAAGATTAGTTTTCTTGGTCCCTCTTCCAAGTTGGTGACTAGTCAAATTCTCCATAAATTGATACTTGGGTACTTACCTTAGCTATACTATATATTAATAGGTACGCTTGCCTAGAACGTGTATAGATAGTATTTGGGTTTTTACCTTAAAATTGGTTTGTGTTTGTGTGCAATTTTATTTGTTACTTTCTAAGCATGTTAGATACTATTTTCAACAGTACTCCAAGAAGATATACAATATTGTCAATATATAACTTAGCCATTTTTTTCTAAACTAAAGGTTTCTTTGATTGGCAGAAAGTGAGCTGATTTTATCAACTTATCGACTATAACCCAAGTGGCATCATTGCCATGGCTTGTTTTGGGTAGCTTTGTGGTAAAATCCATAGTTACTAATTTCCCTTTCTATTCTGGAAATTCCAATTGTTATAGATAATCTAACGGTTTCTTATGTTTAGCTTTAACTTGCGAACATGTCAAGCATTTAGCCACTTAGGTGGCAATGGATTTCTTCATACCCATCCATCAATAATCCTTTTTTAAATCTTAGTACATTTTTTATAGGTACGGATGCATTGAGTATTTAGAATTATGAGATTCTTCTAGAATTAAATCTCTGGGTCCTCCAAAAACAGGGACTTAGATTCTATCATTCAATCTCAAAATTCCATCTGTTCTAGGTGTTAGTTGTTCAACAGTGTATATGACACCCCACTCTAGATCATGAGTTGTGTAAGTATTCTCTTATAATTTTAGATATTGTGATGCATAGCCAATCATCTTTTGCATGAGAACGACAACCAAAGCATGTATGCAAGGTATTATAGTACACCTTGGTGGGGCTGTTGAACAACTAACACTTGGAACGATGGATGTAAAATCTAAATGACTACAAATGTGATATTCGTTATCATCTAGGTTGGTGAGTTAGGTACTTCTTAGTTTGTGATAGCCTCAGTCTTAGTGGGGTCAACCTAGATACCATGTTTGCTTATCACATGACCGAGAAATTGTACTTCTCTAAGCCAAGACTCGCATTCGGAGAATTCTGCAAAAAAGGCACTCATGCTTTAGTAACTCCAGAATACTTCTGAGATGCTTTTCGTGATCTCCTTTGCTATAAGAACAGATAAGAATGTCATTAATGGAGACAATGACAAACTTATCTATATACGGCTTGCGGACTCTATTGATAAGGTCCATGAATGCTGAAGGAACATCGGTGAGTCCAAATGGCATGACTAGGAACTCATAATGTCCGTATCTTACCCTAGAGGCAGTCTTTAGAACATTTTTCACTTCTGACCTTAAACTGGTGATATCCATACCGAAGGTCGATCTTAGAGAAATAACTTACCCCTTGAAGTTGATCGAAGAGGTCGATGATGTTGGGCAAGGAGTAGTGATTCTTAATGGCTATCTTATTCAGTTCTTAATAGTTGATACACATCCACATCGACCCATCCTTTTTTTAGGATATGAGCTCCCCTAGGCGAGGAACTCGGCTGAATAAACCCCTTTCTCCAACAGTTCTTATAACTTTGTCTTTAATTCCTTCATCTCTATTGGAACTAAGCGCTGAGGAGACTTAACTATTGGTGCTGATCTAGGCAAAATATCAATCCGAAATTCTACTTGCCTGTATGTGGGTAGACCAGGCAAGTATTCCAGAAATACATCTGGAAATTCGGATATGACTAGGATGTCTTCCACTTTCTGTTTTGGACAGTCAATGGTTACTTATGTCATGTAGATGATAGACCTTTTTTTGTAGGCACTTGGATGCCTTAAGCATAGAAACTTTCTCAAGCAACCCACACTGATGATCTCCTTGAATGATAAGCACATCACGGGATGGAAATTTAATCTCTATGAGTTTCTGATCACAGGCAATGTAGGCCTGCTTATAGGATAACTAATCTATGCCTAATACTACATCGAATCCCGGAAGTGTCATGGGTAGAAGATGGGCTGGGATAGAGTGATTCTTAATGCATACAAAGCATCTTTCTAGTATCTTCTCATCTATGTTTCCATCAACCATTTTGACCTCATAATTGTGATATAAATGTTCTTAAAGGCATATCCAACAAATATAAATGGTTATGACGTTTGATGAATCCATTGCCTCATTTGCGGTTAGTTGATAAGCTTTGGCATTGCCCTTCTTGGTTTCGTTGGTTTTGGAACGTCCGCCAGTTGCATGCTTTGTGCAAGTGGCCTTGAAGGAGCCTTTCTCTCCACACTCATAGTGTACTGCATTACTCATATCTCTACATGTCACACTCCAACCGATGGCGGAATCATCGGGGCGCGGCACTGAACGAAACAGATTGTCCAAGAGAATCCATAACACTATTAGTGACAATATAATTAACGTTTATGTCCCATACCATAAACTTATAAAGTAGAAATAGTTATTACAGACATTGTTCTCAAAGACAAATAAAATGTTCCGACAACTCAAATTTTATTGAATGACGTTTCTAGACCACCTACTTCTTTCATCAAGCAAAGCATAGCATGGCATCCTAAACACATGTCACATTCGTTAAAATAGGTCAATCCACATAGTGTAAATGTGAGCATACAAGTTTAATAGCATATAGTAGCGAAAAGCGATTTACGCATAACCAGCATGTAACACGTAGAAATGTGAAGCAAGTAAGCTATCGACAATGAAATATGCACAGACGTGACTGCGAGTTGTAGAATGCGCAACACATATCACCACTGTGACACGTGAAGTAATACCCTTAACAACCCCTACCTACAACAGGTGCTGAGTCCAAACTATAGTACTATCGTTGCTAAGGTGTCAGGCAACAATCACTATGTAAACGTAACATACAAGCATTCATCGAATAACACGTATAATATGCAAGAGCGGTTAGCGTATAAAAAGTGTTTGCGTTGTGTGTTGATGTGATTTAATATAGGTAACGTATGTAACACCCAAAAGTGCGTTAAGCAAAAAGGGTTCAAGTATACTCATAGATCGTGTTTAGTAAAAAAAACACAGTCTTGGATTGAAGGGAGCGGTTGAGAGATTAGCCTGATCAGAGAACGATAGTGTAAGCATTGAACAACGTGTAACAGTGCATCGAGTGAGATGATTGATCGGATGGTGGTTCGATCGGATGACTTATCCAGACGGGTGGTCATTCGATTGGAGAGGTGTGTTTGTAAAATGCTTGAACTTTTGAAGTTTTCATTGTGGTATAAATAAAGTCATTCGATCGGATGGTCATCCGGATGGATGGCCGTTCGATCGGATGGCTATTCCATGGAAACTGGTATTCTTTGAAACTTTGCAAAACTTCAGAAACGAGACTTCATAAGTTTAGAGACTTGAGACAAAGGTTCCTTTTTTTGAGGGTACTTCCGGGTCCAGGAATCTAAGAAATAGTGAGAATTCTTGATCTCTCTCAATATCTCTCTCAATTCTAAGTGTTGAACTTATCAAGTCAAGTTACATGGTCGAATTGTCGTTCGATCGGATGGTCATCCGATCGGATGGCTATTCGATTGAGCAACCTTCTGTTTGAAAACTTGGTGAAATCAGCTAAGTTGAAAAGTTTGCGGTTGACGGAGATGGCATGACGGCGTGTTAAACAACGAAAATCACGTCAAGTCCAACTCATCCGATCGGACGGGAACCACCCTATTCGATCAGTCTCAACTATTCTTGACGGAGTTTCATATTCAACCCGTGAATCGGTCTTCTCTTCGGTAGGAATCCATTCTCAGATCGGTTCTGTTGATGCATACATTTGTCGACTTCATCTTGTATCGAGTCTTGCATTGCTCACGGCACGAAGATCAAGGGATTATGACAAAGAACTAATTCCGCACGAAGTGTTAATTCCGCATGAAGAGTGTCAGGCTAATTCCGTACGGAATTAACATGTATTTCCGTTTGAACCTTAATTTCGCATGAACTGTAATATCGTATGAGTATGTTTCATACGGAATTAGGTGTCTATATATAGTGGTTAGTTTCGTGTCATTCCATACGAAATTGCCTAGAAGTTTTCCGACGGCGAAGCTCTGTCGAAGTGTCGTCTTGCTGTAATTGTGTTCCAGATCAATACAAACGACAGTTTAAGTGAAGATCTAGCTGAATTCATGCATTATGTCTGTTTCCGCCTTTCATAGTGTATAGCACCTCTGATCGACTCATTTCGGGTTCGACAACGATCCTACAGGTTCTCCACTACAGAATGAGTAGAGAACCTGAATGAGTCCAGATTTTAACGGTTTTGAGTAAAAAGTGAAAGATGTTGAAGAAAAGTTTGAAAACAGTGAAAAGTGTTTAGATCTTGATGAAATCAGTGTAAAACATGTAGAAATCCTTTAGATCCGAACCGTTCTTGATGAGATGAGGTCACACTTCCGTGTTCATAAGAACTCCATGATGACGTCACCTTAGAACAACCCAAATCAGATGATTTCATGGTGGAAATGTAAGATTTGTTGGTGAAGATGATGAGAAAGTGTGTAATGAAGATGGAAGTACAAGATTTAGGAAGAAAACTTAAAAGAATCACGAGGAACCGAGGGAAAAGAGCTTGGGAGTGCGTGGGTCGAACGGAGATGTCACATCATTGAACAGTTGATGTGAAAGGAGGGGTATTTATAGGTGAAGGTGAGAAAGGCGGTGTAAAGTGAACGGGTCGGACGGCTGTTCGATCGGTTGGCTCGTGCGGGTTAGTTTTCCAACTTTCGTTTCGTGCGTTGAGCATTGCGATGCATTTAAGCGGGTTGCGAGTAAGCGACGCAATAGTATTAAACAATAGTTACACAAATAATAAAACTAACGCATAACAGCATAACAGTAAGTAAATTGCATTTAAAGTTTGCGATGAGACTGCGATGCGATAGAGTTGTGATTGCGTTTGCGAATAACACCTTTAACATATATTGTAGGTCCCCTTGATGTATGGATCTTTCACAGAATTGTATACCTAACCTAGAGTGCGGAATCCTCTAGATCTGATTTGTTACAGAAACGAGTAAAAACAGAAATTCCAATTAAACAGGTCTTCTATTGATTATCCAAACTAGAAGTTTTACAATCAATTCAAGACCTCACAACCTCACAGCCTATCTCTGTGATCTTGCCTCTCTCAAAAACGTTTTTCTCTCTCTACGTTTTCTCTCTCTAAAACTCTCTAACCCCTAAAACCCTAATCACAAAACATGTTTATAGACCACATGTCTGTGAACTGGACTTCCCACTGGGCTAGGCCATTTTCCAAGCCCATTACAACAATAAACTCCCTAACCAATAAGCTAATCCCAATACAAAATATCCAAAGACTAAATAATCAAACTATTAAGCTGTTGTCACCGAATATGCACCAACAGACTCCCCCTTGACAATAGCTTCATAGTGTAACTTTGTCTTCAAACATCTTGTGTTCTTTTGGTCTTTAGATAGCGTCAGCTACACAGCTTCTGACATCAACAGACTCCCCCTTAGCTGATGCTTCCAATCTCCAAAACTTTCATTCTTTGTAGATCAGTTAGCTAGCAATCCTTGGTTAAGCAAGTAAGCTCCAAACTCTTCATATCTCTTTCTCTCTCTCTGCAATGTAGTAGAAGGATCCTACCATGCATCTTCACACATTCTTCACTTCACTCTCAATCTGCACTTTACTCGTATTCTGCACTTCATTTTGATAACTGCATCAATCTGTTTAGCAACACAAGCAAGTATCTCGAAAAACCATTAGTCTTTTTCACATTAAAGATAAACCAATATTTTATCTTAGTTTGCAAAAACAATTACCAGTCAGTTCAAAATGGAAGTCCTTTTAAAAAGAAATATTTTTGGTATTTTTGATATTTTAAGAAAGCAGTAAACTATTTACAAAAGCAATAAACACTCTATTTTTGTGAGAATCACCGGTAAGAAGATCATATCAGCACAATCAAACTGTTTTCACACTATTGGATAATTCTTTATTTAATTTTTCATGAAAAGCAGTCCAAGACAATTACCAGTATGTTTGTCCACTTAAACAAAATGCATGAACATGTCAAGTACCATTACCGTATGATACGTTAAGGTAATTTTAATACTGATATACTAGTGTGTCCCACTTCAGGATATACCCCTGCGATCAAGGTATGCACAAAGATTCATCGTAGTAGGTGAGTATACTGAATTCATCTGTTTTATTTTTCAACGATAGATAATTGGTGAACAGGTCAGTACTTCCGTACAGCAGAGAGACCAAAATATCTTATCGAGGGCTAAGACAAATACCATTTTGGTACGATTTATGCTTTTTGCACTTTTTGAATGACTCTCTATGAGAGCTTCTTCATTTTCAAGGTTTTGGCATTTTTAGCTCTTTTAAGATATCCTGGGTGTGTCTAGGTCAGCATGTATCTGGATGCAGCAGAAGGACACCCCTGATATCCCCAGATGAAATAACAGTATAAAGACCCAAAACCTCAGATTTTGGCAATCTATCAACGCAAGAATTAAGGTCAATAAACCATACACCACTGATGTATTCCCCACTCATATTCAGTTCATTTATGTTTATATCACTTTGGTAAGTTGATTATTTCATGCTTTTTCCTACTGGTACATCATATGATGAAGCTGCTATCACACTTAAGCAATTTAGGTTCAATTTCAGTGTGACAGTCTAACTTGCTGATGTACTATCATTTCTCATTTTTCACACAGTGATATCTCATTTTTGATTTTCTATTTTTTTATGTTTTTGATTTTTCAAAAAAAATTTTATTTTTGATTTTTTTTAATGTTTTTGTATTTTTGTCTTTTTTAAATTTATAACTTACTCCCCCTAAACACACGCACTAACTAAACTCTTTTTGGCTTAGGGAAATTTCTCCCCCTAAATTTTTGTTTTTATGGAGCAAGTTTCAAAAACAGAAATTTAAACACAAACAGACTCCCACTTCAATCTGACAATAAGTTTTTCACTTTTGAAGTTTAGAAAAATCATAACCATCACTAAAGTAAATAGTTCGTTACCCATGTTAACCTACTATTCACCTCAGACACTTTACAGGAACAACCACTGTTGAACACATCAACAGTCCTTCTTGGTCATCCTGCACATTCTCAACAACTCAGTTAGACTTAACAACCCAAACCTGACCGGTTTTGGGTTGACCATGTAAATCCACATAAGATGCTTGTAACCAATATCCATCACACCTTACTGGTGTCTTGGATGTGTTACCCGTTGTTGAACAAGATTTATAACTTCCACTAGGTCTTTGATCGCGAGAGTTCCAATAAAATCTCGGATTTTCTGACCTTTGAAAATTATTATCTTGATACCTTCTTCTCCCATTATTATACCACGAATTTTGGAAAAATTTTGGATGTTGTTGAACATTTGAGTTACTAAAACCCCTATGTTCGTTTCTTCTTTGAAAATTTCGATTACCAAAAGTCTGGTATCGATTTTGATATCCACAATTTCTATAGTGACTTTGAAACCGATTTGATTTACCATTAAAATGACTAAATTGTGTAGAATTGCTTCTTGGGCTATCAAATCGTCTTGATGTTGAAGTTTTAGATTGAAATCTTGGTTGATTATATTGCCAATGTTGTTGAACATTATTATTCAAACCAACCCTATTCCCTTCCTTAACCTCATCAACTTTTCCTTTATTTTTCTTCAAAGGACAACAGCTCGCCACATGTCCTTTGGTGTGACATTTAAAACAAGATTTTGTCTTATAAATTCTCTTTTTCTTAAATCTCTTTTTAAATGTTTTCTTCTTTTCGTCTTCAGTATCCTCATCCGATTTATGAGGTGTACTGTTAGACTCAACAGATTCTTTCAAAGTTTCTGGACTACTTGGCAAGTCCACAGCTATCGGATCCACTACAACTGGTGTAGTAGGCACAAAATCAATTAACTCATTCTCATCAGCTAAAAATGAGTAATCTTGATCTTTAGAAGATGAGGCTTTACTAAACCCCAAACCCTTTTTATCATTACTCTTTTTCAACCCTTTTTGAATTTGAGTCCTATCTAATGAAGAATTTCCAAATTTGTTTAACTTTCCTTTAAGTTCAACAATTTGGTCTTGTGCAACGGCCAATTCCCTGCACTTATCAGAAAATTCATTAGTTTTATCTTTCACAGTTTCACGAGCCAAATCAATGATCTGTAACAGTTCATTGACTTTGCTTGTTAAACTGCTGATTTCTTGTTCATTTGATTTGAGTTCATTTAAGCAATTTGACTCTCTTTTAATCAAAAGAACATTTGACTCTTTTTGTTTTTCCAATTCAGCTAACAGAATTTTGTTTTGCTCCGATAGTCTGTTAACTTGACCCTGTAGTTCAGTGCAATTATGACATGTATGACTTACAGGTTCTGATGTTACCTTCACCTCTGTTGTAAGTTCATTCACACCATTCAAGCCCTTTGAAACTTCTGCAGCCTTCTTCTCAACAGCTTTCTTCGTCTCTTCTACCACAACATCTGTGCATTTCCCTGATATCGCTTTTCTAATGCATCCCATAGATCCTTTGAATTAGTGTACTTCGTAAAGGTATGCTTGATGCCATCAGGTAAGACATTTTAATTACAGCTAAAGCTTTCTTCTCAGCATCAACCACCTGCCTATCAGATTCATCCATCTTGTCATAAGACATCACTATAACCCTTCCTTCGACACGACGTGTAGGAGCAACATATCCATCAATCATACAATACCACATTTTGGTATCTTCACTCTTCACAACCGATTCAAACTCCTCATTCCAGACAGCATATTCTTTAACGTTTCTCAGCTTTGGCCAATTCTTAACAGTCACACTGACCTTATCCATTTTAACCATCTTAAAACAAGTTTTACCGTAACCGTAACCGTACTGATAAAACCGTACAAAATTTTTCCGAAAATTGTTTTTACCAAATTATACCCTTAGAATCGTCTCGAAAAAACGAATCCAATGATATATAATGTCGAAAACCCAATTCAGAAAAAACGAATCCAACGAATCGTCTCGAAAACTGTTTTTTTTTTACTCCACCTTTTAATTCCTCTAGCTAATTTTGCTGGCAAACCAAGTTAATTTCGCCGGGTCACGCTAATTATGCTGGCAAGCCAAGTTAAATATGCTGATAGAGAAATTATAAATTTGCTGGTAGAGTAGATATAATTATGCTGACTTTTTAAATTTGCTGGAACAAATTCGCTGATTAATTCCTCTGATCACTTAAATTCGCTGGGTAATTCCTCTGATCACTTAAATTCGCTGGGTAATTCCTCTGATCAATTAAATTCGCCGGGTAATTATGCTAGCTGATCAAATTCGCTGGTAAATAACTTCGCTAGCACGACGTCTAGTAACTTCGCCGATCACCGTAATAATGTCGCTGAGGGCAATTAAAACGGTCACCAAAGTCGCCTTTGGATTTTAATTTCGCCGGTCACCGAGTTGCTAGGATTTAATTTCACCGGTCATCGAGTTGCTAGGACTTAATTTCACCGGTATGTCAGTAGATGTTAAATTTGCTGCGAAATTGTTAAATTTGCTAGCAAATTTTGGAAACTCAATCTGATCGAATTTTCAGCAGATTTTCCAGATTCTTCTAACAGTTTCCTGCAAATCAACACAGCAAATTATCAGTAATTTTCTGCAAATTATGATGAACACCACGAAGAACACGAAGAACAGTTCTTCAAATCTTCAAGTTTCCTTCAAGCAAAAACACCAAATATGCAGAATTAAACTCGCTGAATGTCACAGCCCCCGATCCCTAGTTCCTGGGAACGAGCGGCCGTGAGCCAGTTTCGGTGGTATCACTTTTATTTATTCAATTTGGCAGCGGAAATTTTCATCAGGACCGTAGTTAGGAAATATTAAATCAGAGTAAACCACCTCGTTTAATAATATTAAACATATGGGTAAAACCCAAGTTTTCAATACACACGTTTCATAGGAATGAATCCTATTTATTTATTAAAAACATCTCTTTTATTCTTAGGTAACTTTATTGCCACTTTTCCAAGCCTTCATTGCTGTCCAGCTGGCTTCTATTTGGCTTTCACATATTGTTACCTGAAACGCGTTTTAAAAACATTTTTGTCAGTGGGAAATACTGGTGAGTGAATCCCAGTTTAATCAAGTTTATATAAAAACAATTTCACAGTGAACAGTATTGAGGGCGCATCCGCAATTACATTTGTTTCCAAGTTATATCAATTACCACCACACGGTAATGTCGTTCCGACTTATGGTCATGTTACTCCTTTACCAGGTGGTAACAAATTTTGTATACAAAACCCCAAATTTACCGAATGTAATTGTATTCTTACAAATACTCAATAACTGTCATTCGCATGGAAAGATATTTAAGGTTTTGTAAAAACAGTTTGCAAAAAGGAGATTACTCACATTGCTGTCTTAGGTTATTCTTTAGGGTTTCCTGGTGAATATCTATAAATTACACAAATGCACGTGTGTTAGTATAATAACCCATTTTAACATTAGTAATACCCTCCCCGAGACGGCATTCCAACGACTACGTCGGGCAGAACCACGACAGCCGTTACGGAACCCTAGATCAATCGGGCAGCGTATCTAATACGTCTCCAGGGGTTATAATACTTACATCGTAGCAGAACCTCGCTATTTTAGGGGGTATAATGCCCGGGTATAGTAACGCCACTATAGAAATTTAAGAAAGAAAGAAAGGAAATGAACGACAGACTGAAGGCCCGTTGCCTTCTATTTATAGTGCTGAATTCGGACTTCCAGGCGGCCCGCGTGGGATATGGGCAGGGCTTACGCGGCCCGCATTGACTCCGGTCAACTGCATAGTTTGGCCCGGTCATCATATAGCTTCGCCGTGTGTTGGGCCACGTGGCGGCCCAGGGCTGCGCCACAATTCAGGACACTCGCGGCCCGCATGGACTTAAGCGAGATCATACGCGGCCCGCATGAGCTTAAGGTTTTGGTGAAGTCTGGTTATACCCTGATGCGGCCCGCATGAGCTTGAGGTGAGGTCCTACGCGGCCCGCCTCAGCTTATCTTTTAGGGTTTTTAATTTATTTTATATGTTATTTTGTATTTTGGGTTCGGTTTTCACATACGGGGCACATACAAAAACATATTGGGGTATTTTAAGATATATTAGGGTGTCAGAAATATTATGAGGGTGTCCCCACCTTGTTTCAGAGCTCGTCCTCGAGATCTATTGGAACAAGTGTGGATATTTCTTTTGCATTTCTGATTCAAGCTCCCATGTGTATTCAGGTCCTCTTTTGGAGTCCCACTTCACTTTGACCAGAACTAATCTCTTATGCTTGAGATTCTTAATTTTCCTATCTTCAATCTGTAGAGGCCTCTCTATAAATTTGAGTTGTTCATTAACCTCTATATCCTTGAGAGGTACTACGAGTGATTCATCAGCTAGACACTTTTTGAGATTAGATACATGAAATACATCATGTATTCCTGCCATTTCCTCTGGCAGTTGTAGCTGATAGGCTACAGGTCCTATTCTTTTAAGAATTTTGAAAGGTCCAATATACCTGGGACTAAGCTTTCCTCTTTTAATGAATCTTACCACTCCTTTCCAAGGAGAGACTTTTAATAATACTCTTTTATCGATCACGTGCTGCTTTCAAGCGTTCCTTGACTTGAATGATTTTGTCAGTTGTTTCTTGTACTATCTCAGGTCCAGATAATTGTTTTTCCCCAATTTCTGCCCAACAGACTGGGGTTCTGCACTTTCGTCCATAAAGTGCTTCGAATGGTGCAGCATTGATACTTGTGTGATAACTGTTATTATAAGAAAATTCTATTAAAGGTAAGTGTTCGTCCCAATTACCTC
The DNA here is from genome assembly GCF_002127325.2 of Helianthus annuus. NCBI lineage: Eukaryota > Viridiplantae > Streptophyta > Magnoliopsida > Asterales > Asteraceae > Helianthus > Helianthus annuus. Next base: position 64,872,798 of record NC_035433.2, read on the forward strand.
CGAAATCAATTACACAAGCTCTAAGCATGTCTTCCATTGTCTGAATGGTTCTTTCGCTTTGTCCGTCCGTTTGAGGATGATAAGCTGTGCTTAGATTCAATTTGGTTCCCATTGCTTTTTGGAAACTTGACCAAAAATGAGAGGTAAATCGACTATCTCTATCAGAAACAATTGATAAAGGAATTCCATGTAATGAAACAATTTCATTTACATATAATTTGGCTAATTGTTCCATACTAAAGGTTTCCTTCATTGGTAAGAAATGAGCTGACTTGGTTAGCCTATCTACAATCACCCAGATTGTATCATTACCTTTTCTTGTTTTGGGTAATTTGGTAACAAAATCCATTGTTATCAATTCCCATTTCCAGACTGGCATTTCTAATTGTTGTAACAAACCTGAGGGTTTCTGATGTTCAGCTTTAACTTGTGAGTAAGTTAAACATTTAGAAACATAAGCTGCTATGTCCTTTTTCATTCCTATCCACCAGAAATTTTTCCTTAAATCCTGGTACATTTTATCACTTCCTGGATGCATCGTATATTTAGACTTATGGGCTTCTTCTAATATACGGTGACGTAAATTTCCTAATTTAGGTATCCATATTCTCTTTTTATGGAACCTCCAAATTCCATTTGTTCCTTGTTCTAATTCTTTAATCATTCCTTTTAATTTTTCAGTATCTTCCTTGATTACTGATTCTTGAACTTTCCTAATCTGATCATTTAAATCTACTTGAAGATTTAATTTAAGAGAACGTACCCTTTTTGGCTTTTCATGATACTTTCGACTTAAAGCATCTGCCACTACATTTGCTTTTCCTGCATGATACTGGATATCACAATCATAATCACTAAGTAATTCCATCCAGCGTCTTTGTCTCATATTCAACTCTTTTTGCCCGAAGACATATCTTAAACTTTTATGATCTGTGAAAGTAGTAAACTTACTACCATAAAGATAATGTCTCCAAATCTTAAGGGCAAAAATTATAGCTCCTAGTTCCAAATCATGGGTTGAATAATTTTCTTCATGATTCTTAAGCTGTCTAGAGGCGTAAGCTATAACCTTTTGACGTTGCATTAATATACATCCATATCCTAACTTAGAAGCGTCACAAAAGACTACAAAGTCTTCAGTTCCTTCTGGTAACGCTAGTATGGGTGTATGGGTTAATCTTTGCTTAAGGATTCTAAAGGCTTCTTCTTGTTTTGGTCCCCATTCAAATTTAACAGATTTACAGGTTAACTTTGTTAAAGGGATGGCTATTCTAGAAAAATCTCGGATAAATCTTCTATAATAACCGGCCAATCCTAAGAAACTTCTAACCTCAGTTGGTGACTCTAGGGTTTTCCACTTGGTAATTGCCTCGATCTTTGTTGGATCTACATAAATTCCTTCATGGTTAACTAAATGTCCAAGGAATTGCACCTGTTCTAACCAAAATTCGCACTTTGAAAACTTAGCATAAAGCTTTTCTTTTCTCAATAAACTTAAAAGTAATTGCAAATGCTTTGCATGCTCCTCTTTACTTTTAGAGTAAATTAGAATATCATCTATGAAGACAATTATGAATTTATCCAAATATGGCTTACATATTCGGTTCATCATGTCCATAAATGCGGCTGGGGCATTGGTTAAACCAAATGGCATGACAGTAAATTCATAATGACCATACCTGGTTCTGAATGCGGTTTTAGGAATATCCTCTTCCTGTACCTTTAATTGATGATATCCTGATCTTAAATCAATTTTAGAGAAAAATCGAGCTCCTTGAAGTTGATCAAACAAATCATCGATTCTTGGTAATGGATACCGATTCTTAATCGTGACTTTGTTCAATTCACGGTAGTCAATGCACACACGCATTGATCCGTCCTTCTTTTTAACGAATAAAATCGGTGCTCCCCATGGTGATGAGCTTGGCTGTATGAATCCTTTCTCCAACAATTCGTCTAGCTGTTTCTTCAGTTCTTGCATTTCAGCGGGTGCCAAACGATAAGGTGCTTTGGCAATTGGTGCTGTCCCTGGTAGCAGGTGAATTCTGAATTCAACTTCCCTGTCGGGTGGTAGTCCTGGTAATTCTTCTGGAAAGACATCTGAAAACTGGGACACTACTGGAATGTCTTTTAATTCTTTTCCATTCGTGTTAGTGATTATAGAAATCAAATACACTATAGATCCTTTCCTTATATAACTTGCAGTTTTCATCACAGAGATGAATTTAGTGGGTCTAGATGGTTTATCTCCTTTAATTGTGATCTTTTCACCTCTTGGTGATTTTATCTGAATTGACTTTTGATCACATAAGATATTGGCTTTATTGGCTATTAACCAATCCATTCCTAACACGATATCAAATCCTACTAGATTCATTGGGTAAAGGTTTGCAATAAACTTTTGATTAAAAATTTCTATTCTTGCTCCTTGCAAGATTTCAGAAATCTTAACGGTTTCTCCATTTGCTGTCTCTACTAGACATTCTTGTGGTAGTTTAGTTAATGATTGATTTAGGAGTTTGCAAAATGAAGTATTAATAAAAGTTTGGTTAGCACCAGAGTCAAATAATACTTTAGCAAAAATATCATTAACTAAAAACGTACCAGCAATGACGTCCGGAATTAGTCAAGCTTCGTCTGCAGTTAGAACAAATGCTCTAGCATTTTTAGTGTTCTTGTTGTTTGCAGCTGGGGCTAACTTTGGACAGTTTGGCTTGATATGACCTTTTTCTCCACAATTGAAGCACATTCCATTAGTTGGTTTTCTTCTGCATGTCTCCTCCTTATGTCCTGGTGCTTTGCAGAAATTGCAGTAAGTAGAGCATCTTCCAGAATGCTTCTTTTTGCAGGCTTTGCAGTATGGTGCAGAGGTAGAACCTATATTTCTACGGTTGGAATTCCCAGAATAGAATTCTTGAGTAAGCCTTTGGGTTAGGGTTCTCCTCTGATCTTCTTCTCTAGTTCTCACTAGTTCATCAGTCAAGGTATTGGCTAGTTCTACAACTTCCTCTATGGTTTGGGGTCTAGCTGCCTTGACTACATGTCTAATCTCTCCAATTAATCCCCAGATATAACGGGAGATTAACACTGGTTCAGGTGATGCAAGGGTAGGTACTATCCTAGCATATTCAAAGAATGTGGTAGTGTAACCCTTACTGTCTACCCCGATCATTCTAAGATTCAGAAACTTATTTGCTATTTGTTCCTTTTCATTAGGAGGGCAGAATTACCTTTCTACCATATTTTTGAATTCCTCCCATTCCATGCTATAAATTCTATCACTTCCTCTTGACTGGAGGATAGTGTTCCACCATTCTAAGGCTGCGTTTTTAAACAGATTTGAAGCAAACAATATCTTATCTTCTTCAGCACATTTACTTATTTTTAGAACAGCCTCAGTTTTCTCTATCCAGCGTAGGGCTGCAATGGGTCCTTCATTTCCCGAGAATTCTATTGGTTTACAGGACCAGAATTCTTTGTAAGAACAACCATATGACATGGTTTTTCTTCTTTTGGGAATGGGCGCTTGAAGTACGGGTCCATTATTTACGCTGTTTTCCAGTTCACTGGGTCGTTTACTGCTATGCTTACTTTTATTATTTGCTTCTTGAACTGTTTGAATAATAAATGGCATTGCATCTATAATTCCTTGTGCCACTATATGTTTAACGGCACTATTATCCATTTGGTTTCCATTGTTGTTTGCATTCTCATTAACCACGTTATTGTTACTCTGGTTATCGTTATTCAGATTATCTTGATTTTCCTCGTCGGCCATCTGAATTTTAAACAATTACCAAATATTAATATCACAATTAATATTTGAATATAGCCAATCACATGACACGCACTTTTAACCAAAAGCGTCGAGCATTGCGACTTTTACTCTATTTATATAGTATGCATCATTACACACAATTACTAAAATTTAAATTACAATACCGATTGTAATGTAAAGCTACAATACTAATAGTAGGCATCCGTATTGTTTTTTTTTCTAACACATACACACATATATATTATTTTATTATTATTATTATTACTACTACCGTTCCTGTCATCACATTCACTGATATGGATTCATCCAAAAATCCATATTACGCTCATCGTATTTCCATACGAGGCGTTCTCCCACCTGTCGCATTCTATCACTGCTTTCTAAAATTTCCTCCCCAAAAGTCCTAAGTTCTTAGACATTTTCTGCACTCATTGGGGGTGCAGGTTCTAGGATTGGGTTTGGAAACTGGGGTACGGGTTCCTGATACGGAGGCATAGGGGCCTGGTACGGGTATGGATTCTCTAAAATTTCCCTAACATATGCATCACTAATGTTGTAGGGATCTTGAGGATCTAACCCTGGGTAAGCTCCTAAGTTGGGTATTGGCACATTTTCCTGTATTGGGTTTTGTTGCACGTAATCCCTAACATCGTCCCACCAGGGGTCGTAGTTGTTTGGGTCTAGGGGATCTGGTGCAGGTACCCTAGGTATCTCCTCCGAGTTGTAATCAGGCATTTCTATCTGGTTTTCTACTTCCATGGGTTGGTCAGGATTTTGTGGTTGGGGTGCTAGCATTTGTTCCAGGTTTGGGTCAGCAGCAGTGGTTGCTAAAATATGGATATTAGCGATACCCCTATTGAGCATATCCTGATTATAAGCATCAGTCTCTCTTTTTGCTGCGGCTAACACTCGCTGCTCCTGCAACTTTTTCATTCTTTTCCTACGCTCGTGCGCTCCCCTACTGAACCATCCCCTCTTTTTCTGAGGAAATGGCTCTTTAGATTGAGCCTTAAACACAAAGATTCCTTCTTCTGTGTCAGCAGAATACCCCGAGAGGGCAGGCTGAAAAGAGGAGGTGCCTTCGCTCCTAGGCGAACCAGACAGTTGACGATAGGCGTCAGAAGGTCCTTGGTCGCTCATACTGTAAACTAACAAATAGTCAGATAACACATAGCAAGAAATACAATTATACACGTATTTCCATAATTTATTTCCTAACACTTTGAATTTTGATGTCAGCAGAACACTTCTGTGGCTGAATCAGTGGCATAGCTCTGATACCACCTTCTGTCACAGCCCCCGATCCCTAGTTCCTGGGAACTGGCGGCCGTGAGCCAGTTTCGGTGGTATCACTTTTATTTATTCAATTTGGCAGCGGAAATTTTCATCAGGACCGTAGTTAGGAAATATTAAATCAGAGTAAACCACCTCGTTTAATAATATTAAACATATGGGTAAAACCCAAGTTTTCAATACACACGTTTCATAGGAATGAATCCTATTTATTTATTAAAAACATCTCTTTTATTCTTAGGTAACTTTATTGCCACTTTTCCAAGCCTTCAGTGCTGTCCAGCTGGCTTCTATTTGGCTTTCACATATTGTTACCTGAAACGCGTTTTAAAAACATTTTTGTCAGTGGGAAATACTGGCGAGTGAATCCCAGTTTAATCAAGTTTATATAAAAACAATTTCACAGTGAACAGTATTGAGGGCGCATCCGCAATTACATTTGTTTCCAAGTTATATCAATTACCACCACACGGTAATGTCGTTCCGACTTATGGTCATGTTACTCCTTTACCAGGTGGTAACAAATTTTGTATACAAAACCCCAAATTTACCGACTGTAATTGTATTCTTACAAATACTCAATAACTGTCATTCGCATGGAAAGATATTTAAGGTTTTGTAAAAACAGTTTGCAAAAAGGAGATTACTCACATTGCTGTCTTAGGTTATTCTTTAGGGTTTCCTGGTGAATATCTATAAATTACACAAATGCACGTGTGTTAGTATAATAACCCATTTTAACATTAGTAATACCCTCCCCGAGACGGCATTCCAATGACTACGTTGGGCAGAACCACGACAGCCGTTACGGAACCCTAGATCAATCGGGCATCGTATCTAATACGTCTCCAGGGGTTATAATACTTACATCGTAGCAGAACCTCGCTATTTTAGGGGGTATAATGCCTGGGTATAGTAACGCCACTATAGAAATTTAAGAAAGAAAGAAAGGAAATGAACGACAGACTGAAGGCCCGTTGCCTTCTATTTATAGTGCTGAATTCGGACTTCCAGGCGGCCCGCGTGGGATATGGGCAGGGCTTACGCGGCCCGCATTGACTCCAGTCAACTGCGTAGCTTGGCCCGGTCATCGTATAGCTTCGCCGTGTGTTGGGCCACGTGGCGGCCCAGGGCTGCGCCACAATTCAGGACACTCGCGACCCGCATGGACTTAAGCGAGATCATACGCAGCCCGCATGAGCTTAAGGTTTTGGCGAAGTCTGGTTATACCCTGATGCGGCCCGCATGAGCTTGAGGTGAGGTCCTACGCGGCCCGCCTCAGCTTATCTTTTAGGGTTTTTAATTTATTTTATATGTTATTTTGTATTTTGGGTTCGGTTTTCACATACGGGGCACATACAAAAACATATTGGGGTATTTTAAGATATATTAGGGTGTCAGAAATATTATGAGGGTGTCGGTTTTACCAAGGGTTGTTATATCGAACACCAACAACAGCCTATTTTCAACCAAAAACCTTAAAAAATTTCGATAATTTTCCTCCAAAATTTCGAAACCCTAGGTTTACCACCTTCAAAATTTTTCGAAAATCTCCAAAAGAACCCGAAAATCCACCCTTTTCTGCAGCAACAAATTCTGAACCGAGCTTCTTCAAGAGCCTAATGCTCTGATACCAATTGTAGGTCCCCTTGATGTATGGATCTTTCACAGAATTGTATACCTAACCTAGAGTGCGGAATCCTCTAGATCAGATTTGTTACAGAAACGAGTAAAAACAGAAATTCCAATTAAACAGGTCTTCTATTGATTATCCAAACTAGAAGTTTTACAATCAATTCAAGACCTCACAACCTCACAGCCTATCTCTGTGATCTTGCCTCTCTCAAAAACGTTTTTATCTCTCTCTCTACATTTTCTCTCTCTAAAACTCTCTAACCCCTAAAACCCTAATCACAAAACATGTTTATATACCACATGTCTGTGAACTGGACTTCCCACTGGGCTAGGCCATTTTCCAAGTCCATTACAACAATAAACTCCCTAACCAATAAGCTAAGCCTAATACAAAATATCCAAAGACTAAATAATCAAACTATTAAGCTGTTGTCACCGAATATGCACCAACATATATAAACATGCACAAGTAAAGCACATAATGGCACACACACATAGAATCAATACCAATAACTACGTTTCGAGTTGCGGTGCAATTAGCGATGTGTTAGCGTTAAGTAGAATAGCGTTTAGTTACGTTTATCGCATTGTTACTTCACATATTAACAAATAGTAATCTAAATAGCGTTAACCAAAGTATCGATTGTCGAGTCTCGAGAGTACAAGCAATAATTAAGTAAGAAATGTCAGATCTGAACATTGACTTTGACTTTGACTTGTACTTTGATTTTCCTCGGAAAGTCGGGTTGTTACACTACAATTAAGGGATTTCTGACCAAACTTCTTACAGATGCCACAAGCCTTTGCTTGATCATAGAAACATCTCCCTGGATGTTTCTTCCCACAAGTATTGCTTTCAAAGTAATAAATCAGTTTGGAACGAAAAACCTCCTTTTATTGGACACCACTTCATTAGACCGGGAATTCACTTTCTTCTAAAATCCATTCTGGCCTCTGTTTCTTTTAAATCAGATCTCTTCACCGGTTAGGTTGGCAGGCATATCAAAGTTAATAGCTTCAAAGATTTATCCATCCGTTCTTATCTCTGGTGCCAAACCCCATATATATATAATGGGAACCCCGCTTTTCTTCTGGGGTGACAAAATGTGGCACTGGTCGAGATAACTCATTATATTGGGAGGTGTACTCACGGTGTTTTAGGTTAACCATGACCAACTACAAAAATTCTACTTCTATTTTCTCCACCTTATGATGTACATGGTCTTTCACCATACTAGGGTCGTACTTTTAAAGGATTTGGATGCCGCTTATTCATGTCCTTTTTAGCACACTTGCTAATATCTAGGATAATCTTGATCTCATCTAGCAACCTCATGGTATTAGTGGCCCTGTTTTTACTAGTGAATTTAGTGGTTTTATGGGAGACGAAGTACTTGTAAGCACACCCCTTCCCTGTACCAAACGATTCTTTCTATAAGGACACAGTCAGTTTTGCAAGTCATACTCATACTTGAGGACTTGTAAGAATGGGTGGATAGGTGAGAAGTTGAATGAGAGATATTTGCTTGATTGCTCGTTGGCTTTATTATAATTAGCCGTAAAATTGGTCATATTCATATCGACTTATTTGGCTATTTGAGCACGAAGGCCATCAAGACCATTATTAAACTTCATGTTGTGAGGGAAATTTTCCACAATTATCACTCGTTCAACCACTATCATGGTGGGAGTGTTTGCTTTAGCTATAGTCTATTTGTGAACAATCAAGGGATTTATCAAATACGCTATTTTTTACATAGTTGCGTTCCAATTCAATAAATTTGGACTTATCAAACAATATTTTTTACACATCATTTTCATATGGACGTTTCATGGTATTCACAACATTCTTAATTTGACAAGGTTTCAATCCTAATTGTCAAAGTTTTGACATAAGAGCTTTGCTTGACATTGAGTGGTGAAACTTCCTATGAGACCGACGTTTCATTACTTCGGTCGTAGTAGCAATTATCTCATGAGTCTGTGAATCGTTTAATGTATTCGCTAACTATCTCCCATATTTACTTTTTGAAATCCGAAGAAATGTTTTGCATTCGTCCTCAATTAGGTTATGTTGTGGTAGAATTGTCGAAAGAGAGGGCGCGAAGGGAGTGCCACGTCTGCATGGCGGGCATGGACCATCGCAACGGGTGGGGCGCGAAAGGGGTAGTGGCGTTGAGGAGCTCGCGAGCGTGGGTGCAACGATTGCTTGATTTTTTTATATATATAAATAGTAAACAATCTATAACACAATCATATATACCCAACTCAACCTACACTACATTCTACCTCTTCACAAACACATATTTTTGGATGAACTATAAAACCCTCCATCATTTATGTTTCAGATTAGTTTTAGACATGTTTTAAATTCACTAATGCATTATGAACAAAAGTTAAAAGTCAATATTTCAAATCAATCAATTTTTTTTAACGGCCAATTTGGATAACTGATGGACACCAATTCAAAAGGAAACAGGGGCGGACCTAGGCTATGAGCTGGGGTGACGGGCGCTTCCCTTGAAAAAAAAATTTAAGTAATTTTTAGACAAAAATCTCTTTCGCACCCCTTAAAATTTTGTAGTCGCACCCCTTGAACTTTGATTCTTAAGATGAAGAAGATGTTAAGAAAGAAAAAAAGGCAATTTTCCGGCAGCCGGGCCGGACATGGCTGTCTAAACTCTCTCCGACAAAAGAGAAGAAAGAAGATGAGAAGTATTTAAACAAAAGTAATATGGGTTAAGTATCACAGCCCAATACCCAACCCTAGCAGGCTTACTGTGTGTCTGCCTATGATGTCTGAGTTCCTATACAAATGCTTTTTTCACATCTAACAATAAAGTAAATTGAGTGATAAGTTGTTTAAATGTGTATTTCTTATAGAGTTATTATTTTACTTATTATATATCAGTTAAATTGATCAGACTTAGAGTTTTGATTTTCGTTTTTACTTTATATTTAATATAAATACCACTTATTAAGTTGTTATTTTATATTTGCTACATTAAGTTCAAAAACAAAATGAACACTTAACACTTTTGTATCACATGTTTGACATTTGATTTTGATTTGGTTTTATCTTTCCTTCAACAAAGCCGTAAATCGTTCAACTTAAAAAAAAAGCCGATAATCGTTTTCATGGGTTATGCGTTGATTATGGTTAGATTTCAAAAAATACGTTTGACGTACTTTTGTGTATAATGTAAAATTTAGTTTGATTATTTTTTTATATGACCCGACCCGACCCGAACTGGACCGAAAAAAAAATTATCATATAACATTAGACAAATGAACCATAAAAATTTCTGCACCTTATGAAAAAGATTTCTAGATCCGCCACTGGGAGGAAACTCAATAAATATAAAATAAAAGAGTAAACTTCTGTTTTGCTCCATGTGGTTTGATCACTTTAACGGTTTTACCCCAAACCTTTAAAAATAGCCATTTTGCTCCCTGATGTTTTGGTTTTGTTGCCAGTTTGCTCCCTGTGGGGAGCAAAATAGAAAAACAAACAATTTGGATGGAGTTAGAGGCAGGGACCAAACTAGCAAAAAAACCGAAACATCAGGGAGTAAAATGGCTATTTTTAAAGGTTTGGAGCAAAACCGTTAAAGTGACGAAACCACAGGGAGCAAAACGAAAGTTTACTCAGAAAAAAAAAAAAAAAAACCCTTTATGAAAATCAAACCCATTACCCGTTGGTCTCTAATTCTTATCTCATACGTCAGTATAAAAGATTTAACTGAATTAAAATGTAGACAGTGGCGAAGCTTGACTCGAATGACCGGGGGGGGGGGGGGGAGGTCGAAAACGTATATACCAAAAAATTTCTATAGAACCGGGGGGTCGAAAACGTATACACCCAAAAATTTCTATACAAAAACTACATATATAACACTACTGAGCGAAAAGTTCGGGGGGTCGGGCGCTAGGGCTGTAAACGAGTCGAGCTGAGTCGAGCCAGGGTGGGGTCGAGCTTAAGCTCGAATTAATTCAGGTGGTTAACCTTGGCTTGAGCTTTACGTCGGAGTTAAACGAGCCTAAGAACGAGCCAACGAGCCGAGCCATGGGCCGAGCCGAGCTTAGCTCGAGCTGGGCTTGGTTACAAAATGAGCCAGCTTGGTTCACGTCATCTCAAATTAAGTTTTTTTAGCTAGTTTTTCTCGAGCTTCTTTCTAACAAGCTATGAGTCGCGAGCTTTATGAACAGCCCTATCAGGCGCCCCTCCCCGCCTCTTCTATACTTCACCCGTGGTTATCTATGTAGACACTGTAGACAAGTAATTGCAAGATATGTATTCATACACGTGTGTATCTGAACTAGTTTCAAAGGGCAACATCTGACTGCTCCAAAGCAATCCTATCTGCAAACTCATTGAATCTTCTTCATCCTTCTTCACCACTCTCCAGCCAACCAAAAACATTTCAAAACTACACACGTTCAAACCCCCAAATTCCATGAAGAATTCATAACAATCATCATCCAATCCAATCCAATCAATCAAATCAATGGCCTCAATCTCCACGTGCTTCACAATCACCCCCAAATTCCACTCAAAAACCTTCAAATACTCCGTTAATCACCTTCTCCACAACACTTATACCAAATTAGGAACACCAAATGGTAGCAGCATCAGTAGTAGTAGTAGAAATAGAAGTAGAAGTAGAAGCTTTGTGGTGGAAATTAGGGCTAAATTTGATACGCCACCGGTGGAAGCGACGGCTAGGGTTAGACCGGGGAGAATAATCGAGAGCGATAAGTTACCGGCGGAGGTGAGGAAGCGGACGATGGAGGCTGTGGATAAGTGTGGGAGAAGAGTGACGGTTGGTGACGTGGCAAGTAAGGCTGGGATTAAGTTGACTGAAGCTCAAAGGGCGTTGCAGGCACTTGCTGCTGACACTGATGGCTTCTTGGAGGTATAGATGTTTTGATATTTGTGTAAATGTGTTTTGAGATTTGTGTCCTTTGGATTTGGGTTCAGTGTTCATTGATTTGAGAGTTCAGGTTTGAATTACAACAACAAACGTACCCAAATCCCACACATAGCAAAGCTATCGTTAGGGTGAGATGTAGGCAAGTCTATCCCAAAGGATAAAAGAGACTACCCCTAGCTCCAAAGTCACATCCAGATATCAAAGTCACATAAAAACATACATACGAACAAAACAACATAAAACATAGTGCTAAAGATACTCTTAGCAAGCAATTAGTGAAAGCAAACAATAGGGACAAAAAAACAAATAAAAACACACAGACAAGCAATAACACGCAAAGGCTACCAAAACATATCGACACGCTAAGCTCCTAAGGAAAGACCAACATTCTAAGCTCCTAAAACCAACATCCTAAGCTCCTAAATAATGAGTTCAATGCTAAACCATACTATTCTCCTAAAAGTCCTTAGCCTTAATCCTACGTCTCCAGTCCACAAACTCCTATCCTGGACCATATCCTCAGAGAGGTGCAATTCCAGCAAATCCTGCCTAATCGGCTCCTCCCACGTTAGATTTGGCCTACCTCTGCTCCTCCTCCCCTCTACATGTGTTAGATTAGTTTGAGGTTTGAATTGAATATGCTTAATTCATGTGTTAGATTAGGAGATAAAACTTGTCTAGATGTTTGTAAGATAGAGGTAGCTCTAGTTGTTGTATGCTCAGTTTAGGGTTTCAAATGTGCGTATTCTTTGTTCTTGATACTTACGTTGTGTTCCCAAGTTCCATTTAACGAAGGAAAAGAAGGGATTTGGAAGGATGTCAAGAAACATGGTGTTCGAAGAGTTTTTTTTAAGGAAATGGAGAGAAATGAAAGGATAACTTATGTTTATTTTCTTCATTCCATATCCTTCCAATTTGGAGAGATTTGGAAGGAAATGGTTTTTAATACATCAAATCTTTACTTTCTTTTCTTTTCATTTCCTTCGAACTCGGGAACATGGTAGTTAATTACATCTTTCATTTCCACGCCCTTTCTTTTCTCTCCTTAATCATCTTTCTCTTCTTTTCTTTCGTTTATTAAACTTGGGAACACAACGTTAAATTCTGTGTTGTCAAAGGCACGTAGGCCTTAGGGCTTTTTTAAAATGAGTCACGTATTATGGAAATACCATATTTAAGGAGTTTAGACATGTTTTAGCTTATGCCAGCTGCACTGCGCTTGGGCACCAAGACGTGTGCCTTGAACGCTTTGAAAACAGATTGAAATAACGTCACTAAATTAATTCTTTGAACATGCTAAACGCTTTTTTTTTTTTTTAAATTGAGTCTGTTATTGTGAAGTACATATATGTTGAGTGCAATCATTTTTCATGATTGTGATATAAACCCAGAAATCTAACAAACGTAACTGATAGATCTAACTGCGGGAAACTTAAATATTATAAGATAGAAGACCCAATTCGAGATGTGTTAATCTCCAAGAACAAAGGTATAGATACCCCAATTTAGATAACATAAACATTGACAATTCCCAAAACTAGAACAAGAGATATTAATAAACATAAATAGAGATAACTGCTCCTAAACTTCAGCTACGTATTTACCCACCAGCCCTAATTATCATTAACTGCTTTCTTGACTGGGTTTTGACTGGGCCCTTGACGGGGTATGGGCTGCAGTTGAGTTAAGGGTCCAGTTGTGTTTATTGGGCTCTGTTGGAATCGTATCAATACAGCCTGCCGGAAAACAGACTTTGTCCTCAAGTCGACAATCTGATATTTGTTGACTATTGTGCCAAGCAATCAACCATTCGATTGTAGGCTGACCCACTTCATAGACCCATCCACAAGCTAAAATGGATTGTGAAGGCCTTGCAATTTTCTTGTCTTTTGCATCTGAACACCACCTAGATGACCGTTTGATAGCACGTTTGATTTCAGCGATTTCCTCCTTATCATGTGTGTCCCCTTCAATAACAGGTGGTTGTTCACAGTCGGTATTCCTTTCCCCTCCTCCCGACTCCAACAGTTGCATGTTAGGAATCGCATGTGCTTATCAAAATCAGATATGCGTGGAGGGATTTTAGGGGTGGGTTGCAATGGCTTAGGTATGGTTGGTAAATAAGGTTTATCAACTTTAATTTCCAAAATCTGGTGGTGACCTTTCCTGTTATTAGAGTTGAATATCTCATCTCTTTTGTTGGCCATTAAACTGTTCTCCGCCACCGTGTTGTTCCAATCCTCATCTGATTTTTCACAATAACTGCCATCTCTGATCATTTGAGTCTTGATTGCTGCAATATCATCCTTCATGGCTGCAAAGATGGCGTCCAATCGTGCCACAATGGCTGATAACTGGGCAGAGATAACCGAATTCCGGGTTGTAAGCGCCATCGACTTTCCCGGCAATGCAACCAAATGATAGAACCCAGAAATCTAACAAACGTAACTGATAGATTTAACTGCTGGAAACTTAAATATTATAAGATAGGAAGACCCGATTCGAGATGGGTTAATCTCCAAGAACAAAGGTATAGATACCCCAATTTAGATAACATAAACATTGACAATTCCCAAAACTAGAACAAGAGATATTAATAAACATAAATAGAGATACCTGCTCCTAAACTTCAGCTACTCCTGCAGGTTTCAGATGAAGGTGATGTTCTGTATGTTTTTCCGCAAAATTATCGTTCGAAGCTTGCAGCCAAATCACTTCGGATAAAAACGGAACCTTATCTTGAGAAAGCAAAGGTATATAATGCTTTAATCCCAAATCCTGAGTACTTTTTATTGTTATAAATTAGGGATCATCGTGGTTCCTAAAACTTACAATTTCAATCAAAATGTGATTTTTCAGTCTGCTGGTGAATACTTGATCAGGGTTTCTTTTGGAACAGCGTTAATTGCTTCCATTGTTATTGTTTATACAACAATCATTGCTATTCTGTCAAGTAGTAGGTAATTGGTTCTTTCTCTTTTTATGCACTTGATCAATGTGCTCGCTCTTATCATCAATGGTTTCATTATTGAGGTAGTTAAAACATTACTGATAATAACAGTGAAGAAGATAATCGAGGAAGACGCAGAGGAAGATCTTTTGATTCGGGATTCTCTTTTTACCTTAGCCCTTCCGATTTGTTTTGGTAACGTTTCTTGCTTTTCACAAAAAAAAAAAAAAAAAAAAAAAAAAACATTTTATTCAAGGCTGTAATGTTGAACGTCTCGTTTAGGTATTGGGATCCGTATTACTATAGAAGGCGTCGCGTTCGAAATGATAATAACGGAATGAACTTCATTGAATCTGTAAGCAAAAGCTAATACTTTTGCTTTTTGCATTTCATTTATGTTAATTATTTGCTGATGTGGACGATGATGAACTAGTGCAATTTATCAATCTTTTGTAGGTTTTTTCATTTGTGTTTGGTGACGGAGATCCAAATGAAGGTATTGAAGAAGAAAGGTGGAAGTTGGTAATAACTAGGCACTATTTTAGTGGTCCGTTACTTTCAATATTATCTTGCTATATGTGTATGTCTTGGTTGTGTTTTGCATCTGTATTTTGATTTAACATTTCACCGATAATCTTATAATATTTCATCTTACTATTGCAGATTGGTCAGTACATTGCATCAAATGGTGGTGTTGTTACAGCAGAGGAACTTGCTCCATATCTTGATGTAGAATCTGCAGAAAATATGGTAGGACCTTTATTACAATATAGGAATAACTAGTTTTTTTTACCAGCCGCTGCTGCAACGCGACGTGATAAATTATAGACTACAATCAACCCGACTCGTTTCCGAACTAAATTTCCATTGAAACGTAGAGTGATCCGAATTCATACCGTTGTATGAAAATGTATTATATCTGACCTAACTTGTGTCGAATCGTAGACCAACTCAAAATGTACATCAAATAAACACGTGTGGCGGCATCGTACGCGATGTGTTCAATCAACTCGACTCGTTTTCGAACTAAATTTACGTCGAAATGTATAGTAACTCAAATTTATACCGTCGAATGAAAACGTACTATATTTTCCCTAATTTGTTTCCACACAAAATTTACGTCAAAGCGTAGTCCAACTCCAAACGTACATAAAAATAAAACATTTTATAATCGACCCGACTCGTTTCCGAACAAAAATTACGTTAAAGCGTAGACAAACTCGAATTTATATCGACACGTACACAAAAATAAAAACTTAAGAAATTAGTTTTAGGGTAAACTCCAAACTTTAGAAACTTGAGGGGGTCAAAGTGACATTTACAAAATTAAAGGGTTACTTTTGCCACCGACCTTTTGTTTTAAGGTTATATAAATATACAAAGCAGCTGAATCATAATGTCGGAGGAACACATAAGAATTAAAAATTTTGCAGCATATTATAATATTCTATATAAAGCAATTTGATTGTCTTTTGCTACAGGATGATGACTCATACATATTGCCTGTTCTTCTTCGTTTCGATGGACAACCAGAAGTCGATGAAGAGGTATGTTACTAGACGGTTGATTATTTTATGTGCGCATATGAAAGTTGTTATAATCTATATCTTGTTTTTGTACTCAGGGGAACATCTTGTATCGTTTTCCGTCACTTCAACGTACAGCTGCTTCACAAAGAAGTGGTAGGAAGGAATATGTGGGGAGAAAATTTAGTGAATGGGTCGGAGGAGTTGATAAATTCTTTAAGGAAAACAAATGGGATTTCAGGTCTCGTCACTTTCGTAATTCCTTTTATATATTGTACATGTGACAAGATGAACTGTTTGCTGTTTGGGTTACATGTCACAACTGATAATATAATTTAGGTGGTCTTATGCGTTAACAATTAACAGGTGAAGGTTTAATTTTTTTTTTTAATAAATTGATTTAGGGGATTATTTTGCATTAAAAGTAGCCTTGTAAACTAACCGAACGAACACGAACTAGTTCGTTGATTCGTTTAACATTTACCAAACAAATGATCGAACAAGAACAATTAAACAAATAGGGTTTTCTTGTTCGTGTTCGTTCATTAAGAAAATGAATGTGTTCATGTTTGTTCATTAATAGTATAAACAAAGAGTTCGTGAACGTAAACGAACAAAATAACGAGCTAACACCAATTACAAGTAAATATGAATAACAATGTATTGATCCTAAAAAATAATAAAAACTAGACTAAATTGTAATGGGTGATATTTTAATTTTATAAACTACACTAAATTTTAGTAGGCCTAACAATCTTAAATGAATATATTAACGAATAACGAGCATAAACAAACAAGAAAATTAACTAACATAAACGAACGAACACTGACATAAATGAACAAAACTTAAACAAATGTTCACGAACATAAATGAACGAATGAGACGTGTTCATGTTCGTTTGCTTAACTAAATTGAACAAAAAATTATGTACATGTGCATTCATTTATTGGAATAAATGAACATAAACGAACTTCCCACCGAACGGTTCACTGAGCGTTCGGTTCGTTTACAAGCCTTATTAAAATAAACTTTGGCCGACTTTTGACACATTTCCTTCTAAACATAAATTTTTACCCGTTAGACCCGTGAAAGTAAAAAATAACTCGAATCAACTCATTTATAATAAATAAATTACATATATTGTTTGTATCCAGCATCTTGACATGTATTGATTCTCATGATGCAGTAAAATTAGCAACGCAGAGAAGGCAATGGTTGGTGGGTTGGGCGCACTTAATCTCTTTGGGGTGATTGTTCTTGGCACCATGTTGAAGTACGTTTTTTATAATCTATTATTCAGATCCTTCTTAATTATTCCACTTCATTTCTCTAAATTCTTTTTTACGATTGTATTTGAAGGAATATGACGGTCTCACCAAGTGGATTCATTTCATTTGTATCTGAAATATTTCCTCTTCTACAGGTACATTTATATGGTTAATACGGATCATATTTTATTGTTATCAGCCCGATAAATGGATATAAGTTTTAGAGTCAGCCTGTAGAATAATGAAGTATTTAAAAACTCCTATATATTCTTCAACTTATATTAAATTAACACAAGCATTTTCACAGATCTATGCTGGCTCCTTTTTTGCGATTCCTTTGGTCCGATGGTTTATTACTCAAAGAACAAATGCGCAAATAGAAAAAAGGAACCGAGCTAGAGAGCAACGAGCACGAGCTCTTGAACTGCCGGATGTCACCCTCAGACGGAAGGTACGTATGCAGCATTTATTCATTATGTTGACTTTCTTTGACTGAAATCTCCACAAGCAGTTCATTTTTTTAGACAATTGATGATTTTGATTTGTCTTATTGGATGATTTGCGTTGGAGTAATTATTTATCATGTATAGAGATGACAGTTTTAACGCGTAAAGTTATTCAAGATTTGTATTATTATTGTTAACAGTATTGTTTTGGTAACGAGTACAGATTCTTAATGCTCGGGACATGTCTCAGAGGACTGTGATCGGACAGGATCGGATTGTGTACACCACGGAAAGAGACATATTTGAGCAAGACTATGACACACAGGATTGGGATAGGAGATTCAGAGAGATTGAGAAGTCTGAATAGATGGTGTATTGTTGTTGTAAGTTGTAACAATAATAATTTATTTAATCATGGAAAATTTTATACAAGATTCAAATAATACAGTATCAAACTATCAAAGTAAAAAACAACCATGTACATTTATTCTAGTAGTTCAACGGGTGAGTTACTTTATATTCGTTGAATCAACTTGAGTTATCGATGTGCTTTTATCATGACAATTGTAAATTATTAGTGAGATTTTAGGCTTGTTCTTTGGTTGGTGGCGCCGTGACGCCATTTATACGTTTAGATTCCATAGTGTTCGGTGTATTAAGTTTTTAGTGGTCGAAGATTAGTACTACCGCTATGTTATGGGGTTTATTTAGTTTTGATATGTAGTGAACTAATTCCTAATAGAGCATATGGTATGAAATGGAGGGGCTCTATTGTACCATGTCTATGGCTCTATTGCCTATTGTGTAATAGAATAAAGCCCCTTATTATTATTATTATTATTATAATAATAATAATAATAATAATAATAATAATAATAAATAAATAAATAAATAAAATAACTTGATTGATTATCATTTTATTGGGGCCCACCACCTTCTCTCTGTTGTTTCTTGTGAAGGGGTTGTTGGCCTGTTTCTTGTGAAGGGGTTGGAGAGTGTTCAATGGGCGCCCAAGCAATGGAAAGGGAATGCTATTGGGTGTTACTTGGCTGAGGTGGAGAGGCGCTACCATATATCGCTCAACCTAATGTAGACGATAATAATGATCTTTGTTGATAATTTAATTATTATTTATTATACACTAAAAGCATGTCATGCTAATTTTACTTAGACAGTCATGTGATACGTAAATTTATTTTATGTTGATCAACAAAGAAAATTCATTGAAAAAAAGCTCCTAGCAAGGTGATAATAGGCATAGAGTACAACCCTCTTGGGACCATATATCAAGCTAGGACTTAATCTCAAGTTTAATGACTGGTCTAATGATTTAAAATTTAAGGTTATTTACTTTATTTTCATATATCTACTTTATCTTCACATATTGACATAATATCTTTTTTAGTAATGACTCAACCTAAAAATACACAGTTAAAATATAAGGCTATAAGCATCACTAACTGATATAAATACTAGGCTATAATAAAAATGCTAAAATCCATATAAGATCACAAAACTGTTATCCTATTGCTATAATTACATCGACATACTTGCACACGCATTCAAGCTCGTCATTCTATAACTCCTTGTTGCAGACACGAGTTGAGTCATTGTTGAATTGTCATAAAAAAGTATTTTATAGGGTTAATGTGACACCTCGGATCTTTCCGGATAACCTTTCGATGTAACAAACGTGTACGTAATCGACTAACAGTAAAAATGTACGAAAAACTATTTGTTATTTTGTGTTATATGCCGATTTACTTATGTGTATGTATATATATATATAAGTGTTATATATGTAAACCGAAACCTCGACTCGACTCGAGACCATGCCCGGTCTCGGGTGAACAATAGCACTTGGGCCGGTTAAGGCCTTGTAGCCGAAAAACCCAACCCGGAACCCCATAGCCCAACTCGAGATCCTATATAAACCAACCCTCCCCTCCCTTAACCATTTTTACAACACTCATCTCACTACACTCATCACACTCTCCCTCATTCACTCTCTTCTTTACTAAACCCTAAAACCCTTACTAACACCAACATCTACCATCACCTTCTTCCTACTCGGAACCAAGCTCTCGGGCCAACCAACATCAAGAAACTCTCGAATCCTAACTCTCGGACCAACCACATCATCATCCGGTTAGTGTGTCTTATGTGTTTACTATGATTTTTGCTTTGTGTTAGAATGTGTGATGATGATATATGATATAAATGGTTGGTTAAATGATCTTTTCGCATGATGGTTGATGATTAAAAAGCTTGCTTAGATGATTTAGGGTGAATGATCATGAAATGTATGATATCCGATTTGTTATGATTTTTGGTTAGAAGTTCATGATAGGTGTTATTGATTGCATGTTTCGGATTGTTGTTGTCCGGTTATTAATGAGGGTCCGGTTAAATGTTTTTAGGCATAGTTTTTGGGTTTAAATGGTGATGTTACTGATGATGATTATAGTTGCTGAAAATAGGATTGTTGCTTAGGAGATATTTCTTGAATATGTTGATAAAATGAAGAACAGTTTGAATGTTACAAAATATTTTCAAATATGCTGATTTTGATCCAAATTGGTGCACAAACCGACCAACAGACATGTTTAGTGGCTTAGAACACTGATTTCATGAAATAGCAATTCCATTGGGTCGTACACTGCAGGTTCTAGAAGGGATTGCCATGCACGTTACCACGGTTGCGAGTCGCAACCTTTGGTTGCTACTCGAAACTACACATGACCAGTCGAAACCTCCCAGTTGCGAGTCGCAATCAGCACGCATCAAACCTAGTTGCGAGTCGCACCCACAGCTGCTAAGTCGCAATCTCCGGTTACGAGTCGTAACCAAAACCATGATGAACCGAGACCTCGGTTGCGAGTCGCAACCTCGGTTGCGAGTCGCAACCACCTTAGTTTCGACTGGGCTGTTTTATGTTATTGGGCCTTGACTGTTTGTCTTGTTGTTTTGGGCTTCAACTGTTGGGCCTCCTATTGACTGGACTTCATTTTGATCTGCTACTGCATGTATATATGTTACTGTTTGTATTTCTGCCTGTTAACTGTTTGTATACGTGCATGCTATACATGTTTACTTGTACCCGACTTGACCCATACTTGGTAACCATGCTAGGACGTGGTAACCAACGAGCTTAACCAAGTAACGTATCTTACCGAGCAACCCAAGGTGAGTTCACAACTTAGAAGCATGCGTCCCGGTGGTTTGGGACACGAGACTAAAACAACCCTATCCCCTTGTAAAGGGGATACCGTCTACATTCCTTCCCTAGTTATTGGGAACAAACTTACTTTATCTTCCCTTGTATTGGGAAACCTTTTTAGTTAATTACTGTTTATACGGAATGCAACCAACGGCACTAAACGCAACTCTATCACTCAAGTCCCTACTACATAATACCGATTAGTCGCCGGGGCCAGGCGAACGGGTTATTAGTTGATAGCGCTATTTAGGTCTTACCAGCCTCACACCGTGCCATGGTATGGGATCGGTCGTGAACTAATGTACTCAGGCATCCGTCAATGATGATAGAACATTGACATCGGGGCATCCTGCGGAAACGCAAACGGTTACCTAGTGTTCGGTATTGGAAAAACAGTTTAGTCGCTAACTTTTGGGGTAGCTCCCCATGGCATGTATAAACGGATAAATTAACTGGTGAAACGAGTTTTTGGTAATTAAAACTGGACAACTAGTGAACTCACTCAGCATTATTGTTGACTCCTTACTGCATGCTTTGCAGGTGGCCAGTGACTGGAGCAGCTGCTTGGGATGTGTAGTGGTCGTCTGCCCGTGTGTTGGGCATTTATCATGCTTACCTTATGAACACTGTTTAAAACTGTTTAATTATGCTTCCGCTACTTTTTACTCTGAACTTAAGACTTTGAACTCTAAACTTAACACTTGCTAATCGTATGGTTAGTAAGTATTGCTTTTGTTATCAATTTAATTATTCAGTATAATTGGTGGCTGGATCCTGGTCAGTCACGCCCTCAAAGCGGGTGTCATCCGCGGGTGGATTTTGGGGGTGTGACAGATTGGTATCAGAGCCATTGGTATAGTGAATTTGGTTTTAAAAAGGGGAAAAATCTTTTTGAGAAATACCAAACTATAACCCGTGACTCGTGACGACACTACACTCCAAGTACAAGGCTCGACTTATCTGACCTCATAGCTCGGACCCATAGTTACTTGCTTAATTGTCTTATGTTTTCTGCCTTACTATACGTACTAGTTGCCTGATTAGATAGATACATCTTCTCTCTTCTATCTTATTCTCGCTATCACGCACTCATACTATGTTTTCTGGTTATGAAGACAATGAGTGGACGCGGACGAGGAAACGTCAACATGACTCAGGCTCAGTTCACTAACCTGCTCAACACTGTGGCTGCAGCTTTCGCAGCTCACCCTATAGGTAAACTCGATGTTTTAGGATGTTTAGATCCTACCGCCACATCGTCTTTTCGCCTCTAAACCTATTTCGCTTCGCTCCTCACAACAGGTCAGCCTGCACCTGTGCAACCACGTGTTTGTACCTTCAAGACCTTCATGGATTGCAAGCCTCTTCCGTTCAGTGGCACTGAGGGTGCCATAGGACTCCTACACTGGATCGAGAAGGTCGAAGCTGTCTTCGCTGTCTGCGAGTGTCCCCCTGCTAATTGGGTGAAGTTTGCTACTGGTACTCTTGAGGGAAGCGCACTTTCATGGTGGAAGGCGCAAATTCAAATGCTTGGTTTGGAGACTGCTAACGCTACTGCGTGGGAAGATTTCAAGGATATGATCAAGGAAGAGTACTGTCACAGGGATGACATCCACAAGCTGGAGAATGAGTACTATGAACTCAAGATGGTTGGGTCAGAGATTGAGACCTACACCAAGCTGTCCAACGACTATGCTACTCTTTGTCCAAACATGTCTCGACCTATGTATCGAAGAATCGAACTGTACATCAAGGGTCTGGCTCCAGAAATCCGAAGCCATGTAACTTCAGCCAACCACGCTACCATTCAGCCGATCGTTCGACTTGCTCACAAACTCACTGACCAGGCTGTGGAAGAGGGCAGGTTGCCCAAAAGGATCAGTGCTGCGGAAGGAAGTTCTAGTGATGGTAAACGAAAGTGGGAAGGAAATCAGGGCAAGGATGCTAACCCTACTCAAGCCCCAGCTCAGCAAAGGAAAACTGACAACAACAAAGGCACTCAGCAACAGGGTGGCTACCGGGGAAACTACCCTAAGTGCAACAAGTGTAACAGGCACCACAATGGGGCATGCAACAAGGGTCAGTGTCAGCGATGCCACAAGATGGGGCACGAAGCAAAGGATTGTAGAAGTCAGTTCCCGGCAAGGCAGAATCAGCAACAACCCCAACAGCAACAGCAGCAGGGAAACAACAGAGCATGTTTTAAATGCGGGGCAACAGGGCACATGCGAAAGGATTGCCCTGAACTGAATCAGAATCGCAACAACAATCAGGGAGCTGGGAACAATGAGCAGAACAACAATGCTGGAAATGCAAGGGGAAGAGCTTTCGTGATTGGAGCTGGAGAAGCAAGGAACGACCCCAACGTCGTGGCGGGTAAGTTCCTACTTGATGATCGTTATGTTTCTGTGTTATTTGATTCCGGTGCCGATGCCAGTTATGTATCCCTTCGCATTAGTAAGAAACTTAAGCACTCGCCCGCATTATTAAGTTCTAAGCACATCGTCGAGATAGCTAATGGTAAGAACATCGAGGCCACGCATGTGATCCACGACTGCACCCTAGAATTGTCTGGCCATACGTTTAGTATCGATCTTTTCCCTGTCAAACTTGGAAGCTTCGACGTCGTCATTGGTATGGATTGGTTATCCAAACATCGCGCTGAGATCCTCTGTCAAGAGAAAGCAGTTCGTATACCTCGCCGTTCTGGTCAACCCCTCATCGTCAAAGGCAACAAAGGTGGAGAGGTCACAGGCATTATCTCGCTTCTGAAAGCCCAGAAGTGTTTGCAGAAAGGGCACACCGCTATCCTGGCACTTGTCACCAACACCCACGAAAAGGAAAAGAGGATTGAAGATTTTCCTGTAGTACGCGACTATCCCGAGGTATTTCCTGAGGAACTACCTGGACTCCCTCCCCACCGTCAGGTCGAATTCCAAATCGAGCTAGCTCCCGGAGCAGCACCTATAGCTCGTGCACCGTACCGTCTAGCCCCTGCAGAACTGAAGGAACTCTCCACGCAACTACAAGAATTGTTGGATAAAGGATTTATCCGTCCTAGTTCATCACCCTGGGGAGCCCCAGTACTCTTTGTCAAGAAGAAGGATGGCACATTCCGAATGTGCATCGACTACCGTGAGTTGAACAAGGTTACCATCAAGAATCGTTACCCTCTCCCGCGCATTGACGACCTATTCGATCAGTTGCAAGGATCGAGCTACTATTCAAAGATTGACCTGCGATCAGGCTATCATCAGCCGAGAGTTCGTAATGAAGATATTTCCAAGACTGCATTCAGGACTCGTTATGGTCATTACGAGTTCCTCGTCATGCCTTTTGGAATGACTAACGCACCTGCAGTGTTCATGGATCTTATGAACCGCGTATGTAAGCCTTACCTCGACAAATTCGTGATTGTGTTTATCGACGACATCTTGATTTATTCAAAAAGTCAAGAGGAGCATGAACAGCACCTACGCCTTATCCTCGAACTCCTTCGCAACGAGCAACTGTACGCCAAATTCTCTAAATGTGACTTCTGGCTTCGAGAAGTCCATTTCCTCGGCCACGTAGTTAATAAGAACGGAATTCACGTCGACCCAGCCAAGATCGAATCAATAAAGAACTGGCCTACGCCTAAGACTCCCACTGAAGTTCGCCAATTCTTGGGTTTAGCAGGCTATTACCGCAGATTCATTCAGGGATTCTCAAAGATTGCACAACCCCTCACGACTCTTACTCAGAAAGGCGTCGCCTACAAGTGGAATGCAGCACAGGAATCTGCTTTTCAGAGGCTTAAGGATAACCTCTGTAGCGCTCCTATTCTCTCGTTACCTGACGGCACTGGCGACTTTGTGGTTTACTGCGATGCGTCTATTCATGGACTCGGTTGCGTGTTAATGCAACGCGAGAAAGTTATTGCCTACGCCTCTCGACAACTCAAGACGCATGAAAAGAACTACACGACGCATGACTTGGAACTGGGAGCAGTGATCCTTGCTCTTAAGATATGGAGACATTACCTGTACGGTACCAAGTGCACTATTTACACCGATCACAGGAGTCTCGAGCATATCTTTAGGCAAAAGGAATTGAACATGAGACAACGTCGATGGGTCGAACTCTTGAATGACTACGAATGCGCCATCAAATACCATCCTGGCAAAGCCAATGTCGTGGCAGACGCCCTCAGCCGAAAGGACACTATACCAAAGCGCGTGCGAGCACTGCAACTTACCATCCAGTCTAACCTCCCTACCCAGATTCGAAATGCTCAAGTTGAAGCATTGAAGCCGGAAAACATCAGGGCTGAATCTCTGCGAGGGTCGAGACAGCAATTGGAACAGAAAGAAGATGGTGCTTACTATGTAACAGGACGCATTTGGGTTCCACTCTTTGGAGGTTTACGTGAACTCGTGATGGACGAAGCCCACAAGTCCCGCTACTCAGTACATCCTGGTTCGGACAAGATGTACCACGACTTGAAGACTACGTATTGGTGGCCTGGTATGAAGGCCCACATAGCAACATACGTCAGCAAATGTTTGACTTGCGCGAGAGTCAAGACAGAATACCAGAAGCCAGCAGGTCTACTCCAACAACCAGAAATCCCGAAATGGAAATGGGAGCAAATTTCCATGGATTTTGTTACAGGGCTACCTAGATCTCAACGCGGAAATGATACTATTTGGGTAATAGTGGATCGATTGACCAAGTCCGCGCACTTTCTGGCTATTAAGGAAACAGACAAGTTTTCTACCTTGGCAGAGATTTACTTAAAGGAAGTAGTTTCGAGGCACGGAGTGCCAACCTCAATTATTTCCGACCGAGATGCTCGATTTACCTCGGAATTGTGGCAAGCTATGCACAAATGCTTTGGCTCACGTTTGGACATGAGCACTGCTTATCACCCGCAAACGGATGGACAGTCCGAACGTACCATCCAGACTCTAGAAGACATGCTTAGGGCATGTGTGATCGATTTTGGCAAGAACTGGGAGAAACATCTACCGCTAGTAGAGTTCTCCTACAACAACAGCTACCACACTAGTATTCAGGCAGCACCTTTTGAGGCATTGTACGGACGTAAATGCCGGTCACCTCTCTGCTGGGCAGAAATCGGTGATAGTCAAATCACGGGCCCAGAGATGGTGGTGGATACAACGGAAAAGATTGCCCAGATCAGACAACGCATGGCGGCAGCTCGTGACCGTCAGAAAAGTTACGCTGATAAGCGTAGGAAACCATTGGAATTCCAGGTCGGTGACCGGGTTCTACTTAAAGTCTCACCCTGGAAGGGTGTGGTTCGCTTTGGTAAACGGGGCAAGCTTAATCCGCGATACATTGGACCGTTCGAAATTACCGAGAAGATCGGTAAGGTTGCTTATAGATTGAACCTGCCCGAAGAGCTGAGCGCGGTACACAACGTTTTTCACGTATCCAACCTGAAGAAGTGTTTGTCGGATGAAACACTTGTGATTCCTTTTAAGGAACTAACGATTGATGAACAACTACACTTTACTGAGGAACCAATTGAGATCACTGATCGAGAGATCAAAATCCTCAAACGTAGCCAGATACCTCTTGTACGAGTTCGTTGGAACTCGCGACGTGGCCCAGAGTATACCTGGGAGCGGGAAGACCAGATGAAGCACAAGTATCCCCAGCTGTTCCCTAACGAAAATCCCAGCACTGAAGCTACGAACGAATTTCGGGACGAAATTCCAAACTAACGGGGGGATGATGTGACACCCCGTTGAAACGCTTTCACTTACACTAGCTTGACAGTGGCTGCCTTAACTTTCGGGACGAAAGTTCCTAAAACTTGGGGATAATGTGACACCTCGGATCTTTCCGGATAACCTTTCGATGTAACAAACGTGTACGTAATCGACTAACAGTAAAAATGTACGAAAAACTATTTGTTATTTTGTGTTATATGCCGATTTACTTATGTGTATGTATATATATATATAAGTGTTATATATGTAAACCGAAACCTCGACTCGACTCGAGACCATGCCCGGTCTCGGGTGAACAATAGCACTTGGGCCGGTTAAGGCCTTGTAGCCGAAAAACCCAACCCGGAACCCCATAGCCCAACTCGAGATCCTATATAAACCAACCCTCCCCTCCCTTAACCATTTTTACAACACTCATCTCACTACACTCATCACACTCTCCCTCATTCACTCTCTTCTTCACTAAACCCTAAAACCCTTACTAACACCAACATCTACCATCACCTTCTTCCTACTCGGAACCAAGCTCTCGGGCCAACCAACATCAAGAAACTCTCGAATCCTAACTCTCGGACCAACCACATCATCATCCGGTTAGTGTGTCTTATGTGTTTACTATGATTTTTGCTTTGTGTTAGAATGTGTGATGATGATATATGATATAAATGGTTGGTTAAATGATCTTTTCGCATGATGGTTGATGATTAAAAAGCTTGCTTAGATGATTTAGGGTGAATGATCATGAAATGTATGATATCCGATTTGTTATGATTTTTGGTTAGAAGTTCATGATAGGTGTTATTGATTGCATGTTTCGGATTGTTGTTGTCCGGTTATTAATGAGGGTCCGGTTAAATGTTTTTAGGCATAGTTTTTGGGTTTAAATGGTGATGTTACTGATGATGATTATAGTTGCTGAAAATAGGATTGTTGCTTAGGAGATATTTCTTGAATATGTTGATAAAATGAAGAACAGTTTGAATGTTACAAAATATTTTCAAATATGCTGATTTTGATCCAAATTGGTGCACAAACCGACCAACAGACATGTTTAGTGGCTTAGAACACTGATTTCATGAAATAGCAATTCCATTGGGTCGTACACTGCAGGTTCTAGAAGGGATTGCCATGCACGTTACCACGGTTGCGAGTCGCAACCTTTGGTTGCTACTCGAAACTACACATGACCAGTCGAAACCTCCCAGTTGCGAGTCGCAATCAGCACGCATCAAACCTAGTTGCGAGTCGCACCCACAGCTGCTAAGTCGCAATCTCCGGTTACGAGTCGTAACCAAAACCATGATGAACCGAGACCTCGGTTGCGAGTCGCAACCTCGGTTGCGAGTCGCAACCACCTTAGTTTCGACTGGGCTGTTTTATGTTATTGGGCCTTGACTGTTTGTCTTGTTGTTTTGGGCTTCAACTGTTGGGCCTCCTATTGACTGGACTTCATTTTGATCTGCTACTGCATGTATATATGTTACTGTTTGTATTTCTGCCTGTTAACTGTTTGTATACGTGCATGCTATACATGTTTACTTGTACCCGACTTGACCCATACTTGGTAACCATGCTAGGACGTGGTAACCAACGAGCTTAACCAAGTAACGTATCTTACCGAGCAACCCAAGGTGAGTTCACAACTTAGAAGCATGCGTCCCGGTGGTTTGGGACACGAGACTAAAACAACCCTATCCCCTTGTAAAGGGGATACCGTCTACATTCCTTCCCTAGTTATTGGGAACAAACTTACTTTATCTTCCCTTGTATTGGGAAACCTTTTTAGTTAATTACTGTTTATACGGAATGCAACCAACGGCACTAAACGCAACTCTATCACTCAAGTCCCTACTACATAATACCGATTAGTCGCCGGGGCCAGGCGAACGGGTTATTAGTTGATAGCGCTATTTAGGTCTTACCAGCCTCACACCGTGCCATGGTATGGGATCGGTCGTGAACTAATGTACTCAGGCATCCGTCAATGATGATAGAACATTGACATCGGGGCATCCTGCGGAAACGCAAACGGTTACCTAGTGTTCGGTATTGGAAAAACAGTTTAGTCGCTAACTTTTGGGGTAGCTCCCCATGGCATGTATAAACGGATAAATTAACTGGTGAAACGAGTTTTTGGTAATTAAAACTGGACAACTAGTGAACTCACTCAGCATTATTGTTGACTCCTTACTGCATGCTTTGCAGGTGGCCAGTGACTGGAGCAGCTGCTTGGGATGTGTAGTGGTCGTCTGCCCGTGTGTTGGGCATTTATCATGCTTACCTTATGAACATTGTTTAAAACTGTTTAATTATGCTTCCGCTACTTTTTACTCTGAACTTAAGACTTTGAACTCTAAACTTAACACTTGCTAATCGTATGGTTAGTAAGTATTGCTTTTGTTATCAATTTAATTATTCAGTATAATTGGTGGTTGGATCCTGGTCAGTCACGCCCTCAAAGCGGGTGTCATCCGCGGGTGGATTTTGGGGGTGTGACAGTTAAAGAGTTTATTAACGATAAATGATAATGTGCAATGCAAACTTGAAGTGAATACATGAAATAATTTCTTGTCAAGTTGATCTGCACTGATGTTAGGGTCGGTTCGTAGATTTTGACGGCCTGTACGACAAGTAAAGATTGGTTCTTAAAACAGAAACACACATGTATATACACAAAATATATTTGTACGACGATAATGGTCGCAACAAAAAACAAAACAAAATTACCGTAGCAAAATGGTTAAATAAAGGAAACATTATCCTCCTCTCCTAGCATTTTTAAAGCAAAGTTGTTGATCAACTCTTCGTTATCCATGTTCTCTAATATATCGTTCTCGGTAGCTATCATTGCCAATATATTATTGTGACATTGTGGATAGTAGCAGCCTAGCAGGGCCGGCCCAACAGGCTTTAGACCACCAAAATTGAAGGGCCACCAATTTTTCAATAGGTTTTCTTTATGCTAGGCCCATTTTCGTAGACTTGGCCCAATTTCTTTATACCTGATATCCCAGCAGCTGGCATATACGTGAAACTTCAAAGCGCATGCGTGCAGCGAGAGAAATTGACGAATTAATCCTCGAAATTAGCGGTGTTAAGGATGAAAGCGACGGTATTACAGATGTCGTTTGAGTTTCCAATATGGAGTCAAGCAATCAGACATGTGATAATCATGGCATCACAATTTTCATTCTCAACTGAAGAACATTGTGCATGTAACAATTTAACAACGACTATTTTAAGCTTTTTATAAACTAGTCAATAATCAGTCGTAATATTGATGATTTGATCGAACCCTGGTCTCAAACATCAACTAAAATAAGTTTCTGTGATTTGTTGATTTTATAATTTCGAACTTGGGATGATTGATCGAACCCTAGTCGCAAAATTGCTCACTACTCAATTTTGCGATTTTTTCTATTGTGGCTGGCTTGGAACTCGGAATACGTTGGCACTCAAACTCTTTTCTGCGATTTAATTTTGTGGTTGGCGATTTCATCTTGTGGCTCTCACTCAGGTTAGACATTCACATCCTCGTTTTGTTGTTTAGGGAATTAGAGTATATTTAACAATTTGAATTTGTTGTTTAGGGCCATTGGTTGATTTTAAGTTGTTGTTTATGGAATTATGGCTTATTTGTTGATTTTGTTGTTAATCTCATAAATAGATTTATATTTAAACATATACTCTATCTATAGAAAACATATAACTTCAAACAAAAAAATTAACTACGCCAATTATAAACTTTTTTAGTTTATAGTTGCCGGTCCCAAGCCCGGGTAAAGGAGGAGGGTTTTGTTACTAAATATGTTGAAAAGGATAATTTTGAAAAAGGGCATCTACTTAGTAGTTCGCTTAGGGTCTCCGAAAACGTAGGAATGACCCTGGATAGTAGGACTTCAACAACTTCAAATTTCGAACTACTTCTTTATATATATGTATTTGTTACTGAAATAAACAAGACTGGATAAGTGATTAGGAAATTTTGATTTAAATAATCTCAACTATTACTTGTCAACCGACAACAGTTCTAACTAACGAAATATTTTGTGAGAATCCTAACTTTTAACCCATTTTCTACCGACGAGCTTTTCTAACTGAGATCTAAGACTATGGAGTATGGGGCTTGGGTTGGGGCGTGGGTTGGGGGAAAACGCCCAAGCCACCACCCAGGGTGGGCTTGGGTTGGGGCGTGGCCCTTGGGGCTTGGGTTTCAAGCCGGGCGTGGGGCAGGGGAAGCTAGCTGACATGGCGGGCTGTGAATGGCCAATTCAAACTAGTCGTTGGGCTAGCCGTTGGGGGCATGTTTAAAAAAAAAATCCTTTATAAATACCTTACCATATTTAACATTTTTCTCACACAATATCAAACACATAAAACACAATCTTGCCATGAGTTCTTCAAGTTATAGTGAATCGTCATCATCATCTGACGATGGTGCGGAAATATTTCTACAAACGTTCGCGACGGTGGTGAAAGCTATCGTTGTCACACCCTGACTTTTGCGGAAGCGTGATTATGGTGTGACTTCTTAATACCATAGAAATCAATCACAACAATACTATATGATGAAAACATAAGATGCTTATCCATTAAAAGAGTTTAGAAAACTACCACAATACCATTGTTTGAAAAACATCAATACCAAATAAATTTACAAACCATGACATGTTTAAATGAGTTCGCAAGACTCAACAAAAGTACTTAAATAAAACCTGAGCTTAGAGACGTGTATCCCGTCCAGGATTAAGATACACCCCCTAAACTCGACAACCATGGATAACATCTTCTATTCAAACGCAACTTGACGACACATGCATACCCTTCCAGATCTACTAGTTTCCTGAAATGCATGTAGTTTGAAAACATCAACAAAAGTTGAGCGAGTTCATGTGTATGTGTATGAATAAGCCTTTAAAGTATGTCTGTATAAATGTATGTCCCTGGTATGTAGCAATAAGGAAAATCAGATCAATTAATGTGTAGCTAATACATTAATAAGTGACATCCCCTAGGAAGCACTCAAACCTGTATGCGTCTTTCGTACCGGCCCCTCCGGCGGAACGACATAGTCACCATATGCAGCCACACGCAGGCCCATGGGTGGGGCTCGCAACACACAATAGATCTATCATTCATGCCCTTCGGTCCTAATACAAGGATTAATGGTCTTAAGACAATAGCCTACCCATTCAGTACATTCCTTAGCTAATCATACCATGCATAAAACATTTGTAATCAGTATGTAACATGTATTTCACCCCCGAAGCTGTAAAACTGAAAACAGTTAAAAGAAAAGGGGGACATGAACTCACTGTTTTGCGTTCTTCGAATCCGCCTATAACTCAAAGTGTCCTCTGATGTACACGACTACCTACAATGTACTATAGTCTTATTAGACGAGCGGGTCATGCCTTGACTTAGTATTAATTAGTGCCTTTGAGTTACGTTTCCAAGTGTCTTCATCATTATTCCCAGTTATATAATTATTTGTTAAAATAATAAATATTTTAACTTAAATTAAATTTATTGAATTTTTGGAATAATAGTTATAATGATGTATATTTTCTTAATACTTCCCAAGTATTTATTCTTGTATATTCTTCCCAAGGATGGGGGTATCTTTCACTTGTATAGTCTTGCCATGTATTAGGGTCGTATTCCGGTGTGTGTTTAGACGTACGAGGTTACGTATTTTTATTGTATTTCCTAAGTATTCTTATACTTAATTTCGTATTAATTTCTCCGGAATATTATCTTCAATAAAAGTCCACCAATACATATATTTCCAAAATATATGTATTTAAGAAATATTACTTAGAAAAATTATTTATAATTTTTTTCCTTTAGCAAAAATATTCGTATTTTCACATAAGTTCCAAAAATAGTATATTTTCAAGTCTCACTTAGAAAATATATATATATATATATATATATATATATATATATATATATATATATAAATTATTTTTACCCAAAAATAATGTATTTCGAGTGTACTTAAGAAAATATATATCTTTCCCAAAAATTATATATCTTCTAAAAATTCCAAGAAAATATATTTTTACTTCCCAAAAATAATATATTTTCTCCTTGTCAAAAATATGACATAACTTTGTAATAATCACGAAAATCCCATTTTCATTCTCTTGGTGTTCAAAATACCAATTACCAAAATACACTTGTAAATAATTTTCCGCAATATTTTGTGAGTTACATTTCTTGTTCGGTTTCGTCAACATTTTTTTTTTGTGTAACTTATATACTTATTTTTTGGGATTTTGGTAAATATTTTGGATGGTAATTTTTGGTATTTGGATGAGTTATATTATTCCAAGCACCAAAATAATATAACTAATACACATAATATACAAGTAATCACACATGTTGTTAGGCCCTAAAGTGTGAGACTGACGCATCAAATTAACACAACGGGTTATGGTTACGAATTGGGCTTTACCAGGTTAGTTTATATTAGGTTTTGGACCTTTATAGGTCACTTGGGCCAAGCTTTAGGCCATGTGGGCCAAGCAGGCCAAAGGGGAGCCCATGTAGGGAAGTGGGCTTTAGCATGTATAAAAACAAGTTTCTAACTTGTTTTTAGGTGGGAACATTTGGAACTTTCCAGTTACAATATTCTAGAGTTAGAGAGAGAGGTGATTCAACAGTGAAGAACACTTGTACTAGACGGTTTTGCTTTTCAAGTAATAGAATCGTGTGCAAGTGTTGAAAGTGATTAGGTATTGTTCTTTGTTTTTCAGTTTTTCGTGTTTATCTTGAATCATCTTGTGATTGGTTTCCGCACTCTCACAAGATTAGGTTTGATATCATTGAAAGATCCGGTTTACGGGACTTACAAGTGGTATCAGAGCCATTAAAACATGTTTCTAGGCTTGGTGTGATATCAAAGATTCAAGATTTTCGTTGTTTTTGGGTTGGTATTCTTCGTGTTCTTCGTGATATTCATCGGTTTTTATTAAAAGTCATTCTTTTCTGCTTGTTCGATTTCTGTTTGAAGTGTTTAAGGGATAAACTTGAATTAAAAAATTTCGTATTCTGCAATATCTTCAATTTTTGAAAGTTCCCAAAAATTTCGAAAAATTCTGGTTGACAACTTTTTTGAAATTCTTGTTTCCAAATTTAAAAGATAAAAGATAAAAATTTGGTTGACCAGATCCTTATTTCGTGTCCCATTTTAAGGAAACAGTCGTCTCGAGTCATAAACAATTGGTCTCGAGTCCCCATCATAATCATCATACACGGTTCCGAGTCCTACATCTTCTGAGTCGCAACCAGAGCTCCAATTCATCTTCAACAGGTCTCAAGTCATTCACTTTCACAGTCTCGAGTCACAACCTCGGTTTCGCCAATCAACCAAACCCAGTCGAAACCAGTGGCGGAGCCACACTTTGAACAACGGTGTCGTCCGACACCATTGAATTTTGTGTAGGAAATACAACGTATAATAGGGAAAATTCGAGCGACACCATTGTTTTTTACGAGCGACACCATTGTCTTTTTACAAACGACGCCATTGTTTTGTTTTCTTCTAAAAGAATTACATAATAAACAAATTTATATTTCAAAAATTAAGCCCAGTTACTTGAATTTAATTAGTATAATTTAAATCATTACAGGTCATGCTTAATTTTTAGTTTCTCTAATCCAGTAAGCATTATAGCCCCATGTCTAATTCGTTTTGTTTCAATTGTTTAACCTAACCATGATGTTTGATAATCATTTGAATGATGCGTGCACTTGTTTGCTATAATTAAAAAGTGGTTTTTTCTTTTTTTGCAAGTTGCCATTGAAAACATTATGAATCGTTTTCAAAACATGAAAATGCGTACAGAGCAACTATTAAATACATTTTTTATATATTTCAAATGACATTGTAATTTTATTATGTGTTCTTATTCAATGACATTGTACTTTTACTATGATATTTGCTTTTATTATGTGATTTGACCCGACTATATCCGAACCGATCCAAAAAGTTCGACTCCGGGTTACTATAAACCAGGGTATCCATAAAAAAAAGACACCATAAGAAAAAATTTCTGACTCCGCCACTGGTCGAAACCACGGTCTCGAGTCATCAACTTCTTCACTGGTTTCGACTCACAACATAGTCTCGAGTTGCACCCTTCTCCTTCTCGAGTCACAGCCATGGTCTCGACTGAAAGGTCTCGAGTCATCTTGATTTCAAGTCCAATCGTTGTTGAGGTCTCGAGTCAACAGGTTTCGAATTGGATTATTCCCAGTTGCAATCATCTTTACATCGGAGATACACCGTCTTCTCCGATTCACTCCCACCGGCGACCAACCTGCAACTATCATCACCGTTCCTCCATCTTCATAATCTCCGGCTACCGGTTCTTCTCCGACCACCGTTTATCATCACTATTGGTTAGCAAGTTTATCGATAACAACATCACAGTCATCATCACTCCGGTTCACCATTACAACTTCGATTATCATTCATCGAGAACCATCATCGTCACAGATTTCATTGAACACCCACTCTACGACTCCGCACAGTTCATCATCGTCATTCATACATTATCCACCGTTTCGACTCGCAACCGTCTCACTGTTCATCATCATCATCTTTACCACTGATTATCTCTCCATCTCCGACGATTCGATCATCTCCGGCGATCAACACCTTCACTATTATCTCCGTTCGTCATCTTCATCGTCGTATTGTCCGACACTGTTCATCCGATCACCTCCGTTCAACGTTCCTCCGTAGTTCTCCTTTGTCGCTGTTGTCGTTGATAATCGATTTGAAGAAGACGGGTAGTAGTTGTAACTGCGGCTGATCTTTCGAAATTAGGGTTACGGGGTGTTTGTTTTTGAACGAAGAAGACACATACAAACGTCATTTAGGTTTTAATATATCATAATATTTTTTATAATAATAATTATAATAATCATTGAATCATCATTACTAAATCATTAATAATAATAATATTAATAATAATAATAAGAAGTATTCTTTTATAATAATAATAAAAAATATATATTATATTCTTATTTAAAAAAAACTATAAATAAATAAAAAAAAACAAAGGTTTGTTTGTGATAACAGTTTGACAGGTTTTGAGGCGCGGTTTAGAAAGCGGGTTCGTTCTTTCGCGTGCAAAGGGTTTGAGTTAGCGAGTACACGGGTTCTCGTTTGGTTTGTGTTTTGAGGAGAAGAAGAAAAGTAACAGCCACCCACTGAAATTATGGCATTTATGTTTCACAAACCAGTGGCTCAAGAAATTACCAGAGAAAAGATACTTTCTGTCTTCTGTACTCCTGAGTGTAGACAAAGAGTTGAAGTTTATAGAATACACAACGCTGAGCTAATTCAAGATTATCAAGATATCAAAAATAAAAAACTTTACTTTATCAAAAAACGAAAAACTTTATAAAGAAAAGATTGAAGCTCAGCGAAAAGACATCGTCAAACTCAAGGATGATGTAAGTGTGAAATCAAGTCAACTCTTATATGTTCAGGAGAAATTATGCAATGTGACTAAGGAACTGGAGGATATCAGAGATAGATATCAAATAAATGAACTCAATATAAAGAAATTTGATTCTTCCAGCAAATTAGTCAAAAACTTGTGTGATCAACAGCTTGCATACAAGGAAAAGAAAGGGCGTGGTTTGGGTTATAATCAGGCTCCTCCTCCCTATAATGACAATTATACTTATTTACCTATGACTGAGGAGGAGATGATGAATGAAAGTAAAATGACTTATGGTCCCAAAAACAGTAAGTCATCATTTAATGACAGACCAATTGAGAAACAGAGGTCTACTCAAACAAATTTTGTTTCTAAAGGCTCAATTGATCCTAACACTTCGTCTTCATGTGCAGATAAAGTATCTGAAGTAAAGGGTGAAAATGTTCTTGGGAGTGAACCAGTTGTTCATTCTAATATTTCTGAAAATTATTTTGAACAAACTGAATCTGATATTGCTTTTGGTCGGTCTTTGTTTGCGTCGTTTTCTGCTTATGTTTCGTCAAGTGTGTCTGACGTTTGGGGCAAAACTGATGATGTTTGTGTTGAATCTTTGAACAATAAGTGTGGTGATGACTGTTTTTCAGTTAATGCGTGTGATTGTAATGTTTCTAATGTTTCCGTTGATGACAGTGTTACAGGTGAGGTCCCTCAGGACACATTCAGTGAAACCACTGAAACTTCTTCTCAAGAAAATCAAGAGTATCCTGATTCTTCTTCTGAATCTGTCCCAGTGGGTGTCTCTAATGTTGAATCTAGTGGGACCCCATTGGAACTGTAGATGAAAGCAAACCTAAATCGGATTCACATGATACATGTGTTAACGAAACATGTGTTGATGAAATTTCAACTTGTTCTAAAATTGAAACTGAATCTGAATCTATTAAAGAAGAAAAAGGAGTTAAAATAAATGAACAATCACCGAAAAATGTTTCTGAAAATAAAGATAAAACTGAAACACCGGTTTTTCAAAATGATCATGATAAAAGTGAGAATGATGAATCTCATCATCAGTCTACATCTCATGCTTGTGCTAGTTCTGATCAACAGGTACAGAAGAATTCAGAAAAGGCACATGGAACACAGGCAACGCAAGCTCGGTCATCTAGACCCATCAAATCAGATAATGTTGCTAGCTCTCAGAATCTCCATACATTGAAACGACAGACATGTTTCAACTGTGGAATTCCTGGACACATTGCTAGAAATTATGTTCATCGTCCAAAAGTGCAACGAAATGCCAACACTCACTCGTGTGCTAATGTTTGTGAGCCGGTTCACAACAAGCGGAATGAGTCAAAACAAGCAGATCAAAGTCGGGGGTATACGAAGTCTGCTTATCAAGGACAATCACGATCTCATAAGGCTCGTGACAAGGTGAGTGAAAGCTCCAATAAGGGAGAAAAGACGAAGAATGGTGCTCAGAGCAACAAGACTTCTGCAAACAACAAATACAAGCACCCCAATTCGTCTTTGTCTAAGAGAAATGTGCAGGCGCATCCAGCGCAAAAAGGACCGGTTTGTCCTTCAGGACCTGCTAGAGCGAATCAAGCTGCTCAGAACGTCTTTCCGATGAAAAGACAAACTTGCTACAACTGTGGCATTGCGGGTCATATTGCTAGAAACTGCACACGGCGTCCCTACGTACCCTATTATATGCAAAATCAGAGGGTTACACCAAAGGATAACAATCATTCCAAGCCGATGAAGGTATCATCACCTAAGGCTATGAAGAATGTGAATCCTAAGGTTAAACCTTCTGATGGGGATTGGAACGCTGCCAAAAACAAACGCAAAGCTTTTCAGGAACAAAAACGTGTTTCAAAAACTAACAAACCTGAATCAGCTAAAGTTGCTCAACCGAAGGCAACAAATACGTTTGTTAAACCGAAACAGATTTGGAAACCCAAATCTAAAGCAGCAATGTCTCCAATCCTTGAAATGAAAGGGGACTTGTGTTTGAAAGAAGTGTCTTATTTTGATGCTTCAGGAAATCCCAGGACCACGATGGCCTGGGTACCAATGTCTTACTAATCTCCTTACTTTTCAGGAACAACCCCGGAGGAGCTGTTGACAATCTCTGGAATGTTGATAGCGGTTGTTCCAGAGATAAAAACGGGTAACATTTCACTGTTGCAAAAAGTTCAAATTTTTTTTACAGATGATATGTTTCCTTTGGAGGAGATTAGAGAAGTAAGAAATGATCAGCAAAAGGTACCATTTAAATTCAGTACTTTGATTCGATTTGATTAGTCTTCAATCTGATGATATAACAGTTAAACAAAAAAAAAATTCTTTCTTAGTTCATTATTTTGTATATAAAGTGTCATTTCTCTAGTAAATGGTAAATTTGCGCAAAAATACAAGATTTATGCACAAATTTAGGGGGGGAGAAAACTCAGAAAAGAAAAATACAAAAAGAGTTTGTTGTATATATATGTATTGCTTTAGGGGGAGAAAATGAGAAAAATACAAAAACATTAGAAAAATGAAAAAGCCAAAAAGATAAATTGCATGACATGGGAAGTGAAATAAATGTTCGTGTTAAAGGGTTTGACTAACACATGTAAGGTGCCATAGCTGAAAAGACTAGGATCTACTGCGATATGTCAATAGGCTTGACGCTCAAAATGATAAAAGATACTAAGTGATATAAATATAATGAACTATGTACCATGTGGGTAACATACCAACGGCGTATGATTTTATGGTCTTAAATCTTGCGTTGATAGATAGCCAACATCCGAGGTTTCGGGTCTTTATATTGTTGAATCATCCGGGGATATCTTGGCTGTCCTTCTGTTCAGAACTAAAATTGTACATGACCCCAGGAAAGAAAGTCACTTGCAATTAGCTCATTTCTATTTGAATGTCTGTATGTTGTCCCGATACACACAATTTTGATCTGATTCTGAAATCTTCTCTGAAAAAAGTCGTGTACCTCCTCTGCTGCATCCAAATATATGCTGACCTGGAGGTGCTAGGCAACGACAGCTTCTGTTGTATCCAGATACATGCTGACCTAGCTGTACGTTGTCGCGCTGTAGATCTAATACACCCGAAAGAGGCCCTTAAGTGCCCAAAAGAAACCCCAAGAAACCTATATCAAATTGAGAAAAACTCATTTGATCTGTATATTATATCATCTCTGCAAAAGATCTATTCTGTTCTCTTCTCAACCTATTCCTAGTTAAGATTTCAGAAATCTGGATTGGACTTATGAAATATGTGGTAGGGAAGATACTTGCATGATAGAGTGTGTTGTTTATATTTCCAGGATTTGATTAGTATTTATTTGGGTGTTCATTGTTAAGAAATCAAAACATGATAAAATAGATTATATGCAGACCTAGTGTAAGACCCTAATACGTATTTGACTAAAAGTCGCAGCGGAAGTTCAAGCCATAAACTTTCTTTCATTATAAACACCTTAACTTATTTAAAAATTAACTTTAACATAACTCTTTCACATAAATCCATCAATCGACTTATTTACTAAGTAAAAACATAGCTTATGTTTACTACATTATATACATCAACGTTCCCGTACAATCTCACTAGTGACTCGATCCTCGATCTCTGTTCCTTGATGATCCTCATGACTCGTACTACCTGCGCTCACCACATTAAATTCATAACATTAGTACGCATTATAAACATACAAGATTTATTCACGTTTACTTCTTGTTCCGTTAATTCTTTACATCACAGCTTTCCATCTGATCGTACATTCCGTGGTGAGACTTTCTCATTGTACCTGCGTTACACTTCGTTCACAAGGCACACTATTATTATCGTCAATACTCAATTTCATTGAATACATGCGTATATACTTTCATACATACTTACATATGTGCATCCGTTCATACATAACTACTTACAAACCTACGTACCTACATTCATACGTACGTTCCTACATACGTGCATACCTACATACATACATACATACATACATTCATTCATACATACCACTTATATTCACACATACATACATACATACATACCTTCATACGTATCTACTTAAGGAAATTCTTAACTTAGAATCCCACATTTAGGTACCATATTACTACATATTCTTTAGGATCCCACCTTTGGGTACCATATTACTACATATTCTTTAGGATCCCACCTTTGGGTACCATATTACTACATATTCTTTAGGATCCCACCTTTGGGTACCATATTACTACATATTCTTTAGGATCCCACCTTTGGGTACCATATTACTACATATTCTTTAGGATCCCACCTTTGGGTACCATATTACTACATATTCTTTAGGATCCCACCTTTGGGTACCATATTACTACATATTCTTTAGGATCCCACCTTTGGGTACCATATTACTACATATTCTTTAGGATCCCACCT
This sequence comes from Helianthus annuus, assembly GCF_002127325.2. Taxonomy (NCBI): domain Eukaryota; kingdom Viridiplantae; phylum Streptophyta; class Magnoliopsida; order Asterales; family Asteraceae; genus Helianthus; species Helianthus annuus. Next base: position 64,913,479 of record NC_035433.2, read on the forward strand.
TTGGGTACCATATTACTACATATTCTTTAGGATCCCACCTTTGGGTACCATATTACTACATATTCTTTAGGATCCCACCTTTGGGTACCATATTACTACATATTATTTAGGATCCCACCTTTGGGTACCATATTACTACATATTCTTTAGGATCCCACCTTTAGGTACCATATTACTACATATTCTTTAGGATCCCACCTTTGGGTACCATATTACTACATATTCTTTAGGATCCCACCTTTGAGTACCATATTACTACATATTCTTTAGGATCCCACCTTTGAGTACCATATTACTACATATTCTTTAGGATCCCACCTTTAGGTCCCCTACCCGTCGGCGACGCCCTCTAGTTTTTTTGCAGTTTTCTGCAGGCTCGTTTCGTCGTCCGTACGCACTAAAACGCACGTAACTTTTGAACCGTTTACCCGTTTGACCTCCCGTTTCTTCCTACATGCTTGTAAATTCACATTCTATCATATGAACTTAAAATCTTACCTCCGGATTACGGAAATCCTTAACTTACATACATTCGACTTAACTATTTTCTAACTATTTGACCCGTTAAGGGTATTCGCGCATTAATTGGTCTATGACTGACCAAACCATCATCCCCACTTCCATACTTGTCCAAAACATTACTCTAATCGAATAACTTGCTTCTAAACCACTTTTAAGTTCGTTTACCCCAAAATACCCATCATGGGCATTTTGGTCAACCTTAAACCCATCATTTACGACGAAAGACTTTAACACATATTTGACCTCAAACATCATATTTAATTCATTACAACACTTTATTACTTACTTGTACTACGAAGTGATTACGGAAATCACTTACCTTTAGTGTTCGTATTCGCATCCGTTTCCTCGCCTCTTTTTGACCCGTTAACCTTCCATGCTTCCATCCATCTTGACATGATCCCTATACTTTCATGTCATCGCATTCACATTCTTGTTAGCATACATGATTGTACATATTAACAATCATATCAAATTCATGTTTCACATTTGACTTTCATTAGTCAATTCTAACAAGCATAAGGCATATTTCCACAAGTTAATCTTTCAAACTCATACAATTCATCGTGTCATCACATATAACACGTATGGATATAACACGCATCATATGACTTTCTATAATATCACAATTGTGACAAAAGTCCAACATTGCTACTTATGCACAGTTGACTTTCAAAAAGTCAACAATTTATCATATGAACTTTCGACTTAACCTCATACATCCATGTCATTATAGTAGACTATACTAATGACACTATATACATTTCATACTCACGATGCAATAAGCATACAACCACATGATCATCTAGTTATATGCACATACCAAACATATTTAATTCCGTTCATTCTAGTAACATAATTCTACAACTGACACCATGACCTATGCTTAACAACCCAACATCATTCTAACTTCATCCTATTCTAATGATCTCATATGCTTCACATTTAGTGTACTTTTACTTATCAATTTTGATTAAGCAATTATTCAAACATGTAGTAAACATCATACCACTCCAACATAGAGTACAATATTCTAATGCATACTTTTACTAAATAACATGGCCAACCAAATCCTACATGAGTTCCATATAAAAATAGATTTCTCATGTTTATTTATCATCAAATACATCATATCCCCATATTATACGATTTCATCCATTACTTGCATACCATTTCATCTATTAATCCCACCTAGGCATTTCATCAAACACTTGGTGTGCATGCCACAATTTATGCATAATGTACAAGTGTTTCATGCTTTACTTCCTACTTCATGCTTTCATTCATCAATTAACACAAAAACATCAACAAATTCATATCACATTCAATCTATCTAACAAGAACGCATTACATACACCATAACACAACAAGATGTGAACAAGGATTGGACTTGGGTGATCATCCAAGTCATCATCCTTACCAAAACAAATGGGTTTCACCTCTAAACATCAAATTAACCTAAATCATGCATAACCCATGTTCAATATGATGATTCTAACACACACCCATTCACAATTTCATACAAATTCGCAATTTACATCATAACCCACTTCGTGAAAGATCACCAATCTAACTTTTAAGACATACCTTACGATCCCCTTGTGAAGGTGATCATTAATCCGTGTTCATTCATGAATTTAGACCTTGATTTGCCCTTCGATTTGATGATTCTTCACGTTTAGGGTTTCTTGAGCTCTCATGAGAGCTCCTGCTCCTTTCTAGAACACACGAATGTGTGTGTTTGTGTGTGTTGATTTTCATAAATAAAACCCATCTTTCCATCCTAACCGTTTTGGTCCCTCAAGTTTTCTCACTAATTAGAATTGACACAACTTTCATTCCTTATTTGTTTCTACCATACTTTTAACTAGGACGAATAACCTAGTTATTTATTTCTTGATGTACCCGATCATAACATTTAACGAATATAAACATTCGGGTTTTGGGGTGTTACAAGTCTACCCCCCTTAAATAAGGTTTCGTCCCCGAAACCTTTCTCATTTCCTCTTACACACACACATCTATGTTTGACTTCATAGTCATATCATAATTATATGTAATCATCCTATCTCAGTTCATATTTATTCATACTATTGACTTTTTTTTATAATAAGTCCATATTTTTTCACACCATACCTTCACATAACATTTTCATTTCCCTTGACCCGTTTTTAATAGGTCAATATACATACTTCTTCAAGCTTGTGATAATACGTTCATTCGTAGGATTTGTTTATAACGGATCTAATACTTTCATCTTGTCTTTTAAGATTACATTTCATACACACATTCTATAACATTCAACTCTTGTTTTGTTATCACAACAAAACTACTACTTCATAGTTACACCTACATGCTTAACTCCATAGTTAGCATCATTCTACTTTTCTATAGTCATTCGTACCTTACATATCCTTACGTTACCTTCAACTTGCCTCATTCGTTCTACATTACTATACCTCTCATTTCGTGCCTTACTTATTTTGCATAAGCATATGTGTCGTGCAATTCATTTCATGAGATTTTAACCAATACTCGAACTTTTCACTCAAAACCTTTGAGATTCGCTTCTTGATGACATAGTTTTCTTCTTATGTCAACTGAAAAAAAAAATCAAACTTCCCATACTATACCATACCCATTCCATCATTCATTTCGTAGGTCGTACCCAATTAACCAATTCATACTTATCTAACATAAGTTAAACTTTTTACTGACCTCATCTCATATCATCAATCGACAATCCGTAACCCAGATCGATCCGCATTCTTCACGAGTACTAGCCATACCAGGCTAGATTTCATTCATCCGCGTAATGCGCTTTCGCCCGTGCACATCCTTCCACCAATTCGGTTGGTTTCATCACATCAAGAGTTTCTAACATTATCATCTACAATTTTAGCGGTTAGCACATTTCATTCAAGCATTCATTAAACTAGGTGATTACTCACCTATAATTCTTTACAATTTCCTACGCACATGCTATAACATTTTCCACACTTCATTCCTTACATGCAATTCTTTATTTTGGTTACTTATTTTGTCGACCTTTGCAGTTTGACGTTTCAAGGTCAAACTGACATTTCTTACTTATCGTAGATGTAAAGAGGTACACATTCGTACGTCTTTCCCTTCATGTTTACCTACAAGGACATCCATTACATCATTTTGGTATTCTTAACAAAACTCACCCTTCTCATTCATACTTAAATTATTGTCCGGGTCGTAGCCCGTCACTCATTATGACTCCTAAGAGTCCATTACTAACATATTTAACACATAACTTGTTCGAACTTCTTTCTTTCGCTTTAAAATTTAGGTTTGCATGCCCATTACGATCATTCTTTTGTTTATTACTTTACATTTACCCGTATGACTCGTTTGACACAACCATGGTCAAACTGTCGACACATTGTGATGTGGATTAATTTCATCCCTTTTTATATTTTAAATCCGTCCCGCGAACTCAAACGTCACATTCATGCCTTTCATTGCTTTCATGTTTTGAATCCGTCTAGCGGTTCCAAACATACTATTCATACACTTTCTTCCTTTCGTGCTTTGAATCCTTTTCGCGGATTCAAACATTTCATTTACATTACCCATTCACATCTTTCATTCATTACATGTGCTGAATCCGTCTCACAGATTCAAACATATCATTTTCTGCATTTCATTCCTACATAGTACTCTCAATTTCCCGAGAGCCTTACTACCCACTTCACCCGCACGCCCACCTGCTACCCAATTCTACAGATATACCAGCGATAATTACCACGGTCTCACGAACGTCATATGCTTCTTGCGTACTGGCCAGGTGCGCAATTCACATACTAATTCCGTGCCTTCAGGTAATCATCGCCTTATGTCCGCATTAGTGGGTCTCAGTTCGTGCTACATTTTTACAATTTTACCAAGACAATATCGTTGTCTTCCGTTTAGTACTTACCCTCCCAAGGAGACTTCTTCCTTTTTCTTTTAACAACGGTACCCATACATGTCAACATTGTGTACCTGGGGTCCGTCTGTCCATTCGCATCCTTGCCTGCCTTAGCATCCACCTTAGACTGCATTCACGGATCATCCTCTCCAAACTTTTAAGCTTACCTTGCACATAGCAAACCGTTAGCTTCTTCATATGAATACATACATACACGTTTTCATTCCATTTCTACCTTTGGATCTTGATCGAGTCATGGATTGTAGAGGTTCCTTATCACAAGAGCACATAGGTTTGAGTTCAAGTACCTACCTTCTCGTACTTGATTCCCTCAAACCAGGGCTCTGATACCAACTTGTAAGACCCTAATACGTATTTGACTAAAAGTCGCAGCGGAAGTTCAAGCCATAAACTTTCTTTCATTATAAACACCTTAACTTATTTAAAAATTAACTTTAACATAACTCTTTCACATAAATCCATCAATCGACTTATTTACTAAGTAAAAACATAGCTTATGTTTACTACATTATATACATCAACGTTCCCGTACAATCTCACTAGTGACTCGATCCTCGATCTCTGTTCCTTGATGATCCTCATGACTCGTACTACCTGCGCTCACCACATTAAATTCATAACATTAGTACGCATTATAAACATACAAGATTTATTCACGTTTACTTCTTGTTCCGTTAATTCTTTACATCACAGCTTTCCATCTGATCGTACATTCCGTGGTGAGACTTTCTCATTGTACCTGCGTTACACTTCGTTCACAAGGCACACTATTATTATCGTCAATACTCAATTTCATTGAATACATGCGTATATACTTTCATACATACTTACATATGTGCATCCGTTCATACATAACTACTTACAAACCTACGTACCTACATTCATACGTACGTTCCTACATACGTGCATACCTACATACATACATACATACATACATACATTCATTCATACATACCACTTATATTCACACATACATACATACATACATACCTTCATACGTATCTACTTAAGGAAATTCTTAACTTAGAATCCCACATTTAGGTACCATATTACTACATATTCTTTAGGATCCCACCTTTGGGTACCATATTACTACATATTCTTTAGGATCCCACCTTTGGGTACCATATTACTACATATTCTTTAGGATCCCACCTTTGGGTACCATATTACTACATATTCTTTAGGATCCCACCTTTGGGTACCATATTACTACATATTCTTTAGGATCCCACCTTTGGGTACCATATTACTACATATTCTTTAGGATCCCACCTTTGGGTACCATATTACTACATATTCTTTAGGATCCCACCTTTGGGTACCATATTACTACATATTCTTTAGGATCCCACCTTTGGGTACCATATTACTACATATTCTTTAGGATCCCACCTTTGGGTACCATATTACTACATATTCTTTAGGATCCCACCTTTGGGTACCATATTACTACATATTATTTAGGATCCCACCTTTGGGTACCATATTACTACATATTCTTTAGGATCCCACCTTTAGGTACCATATTACTACATATTCTTTAGGATCCCACCTTTGGGTACCATATTACTACATATTCTTTAGGATCCCACCTTTGAGTACCATATTACTACATATTCTTTAGGATCCCACCTTTAGGTCCCCTACCCGTCGGCGACGCCCTCTAGTTTTTTTGCAGTTTTCTGCAGGCTCGTTTCGTCGTCCGTACGCACTAAAACGCACGTAACTTTTGAACCGTTTACCCGTTTGACCTCCCGTTTCTTCCTACATGCTTGTAAATTCACATTCTATCATATGAACTTAAAATCTTACCTCCGGATTACGGAAATCCTTAACTTACATACATTCGACTTAACTATTTTCTAACTATTTGACCCGTTAAGGGTATTCGCGCATTAATTGGTCTATGACTGACCAAACCATCATCCCCACTTCCATACTTGTCCAAAACATTACTCTAATCGAATAACTTGCTTCTAAACCACTTTTAAGTTCGTTTACCCCAAAATACCCATCATGGGCATTTTGGTCAACCTTAAACCCATCATTTACGACGAAAGACTTTAACACATATTTGACCTCAAACATCATATTTAATTCATTACAACACTTTATTACTTACTTGTACTACGAAGTGATTACGGAAATCACTTACCTTTAGTGTTCGTATTCGCATCCGTTTCCTCGCCTCTTTTTGACCCGTTAACCTTCCATGCTTCCATCCATCTTGACATGATCCCTATACTTTCATGTCATCGCATTCACATTCTTGTTAGCATACATGATTGTACATATTAACAATCATATCAAATTCATGTTTCACATTTGACTTTCATTAGTCAATTCTAACAAGCATAAGGCATATTTCCACAAGTTAATCTTTCAAACTCATACAATTCATCGTGTCATCACATATAACACGTATGGATATAACACGCATCATATGACTTTCTATAATATCACAATTGTGACAAAAGTCCAACATTGCTACTTATGCACAGTTGACTTTCAAAAAGTCAACAATTTATCATATGAACTTTCGACTTAACCTCATACATCCATGTCATTATAGTAGACTATACTAATGACACTATATACATTTCATACTCACGATGCAATAAGCATACAACCACATGATCATCTAGTTATATGCACATACCAAACATATTTAATTCCGTTCATTCTAGTAACATAATTCTACAACTGACACCATGACCTATGCTTAACAACCCAACATCATTCTAACTTCATCCTATTCTAATGATCTCATATGCTTCACATTTAGTGTACTTTTACTTATCAATTTTGATTAAGCAATTATTCAAACATGTAGTAAACATCATACCACTCCAACATAGAGTACAATATTCTAATGCATACTTTTACTAAATAACATGGCCAACCAAATCCTACATGAGTTCCATATAAAAATAGATTTCTCATGTTTATTTATCATCAAATACATCATATCCCCATATTATACGATTTCATCCATTACTTGCATACCATTTCATCTATTAATCCCACCTAGGCATTTCATCAAACACTTGGTGTGCATGCCACAATTTATGCATAATGTACAAGTGTTTCATGCTTTACTTCCTACTTCATGCTTTCATTCATCAATTAACACAAAAACATCAACAAATTCATATCACATTCAATCTATCTAACAAGAACGCATTACATACACCATAACACAACAAGATGTGAACAAGGATTGGACTTGGGTGATCATCCAAGTCATCATCCTTACCAAAACAAATGGGTTTCACCTCTAAACATCAAATTAACCTAAATCATGCATAACCCATGTTCAATATGATGATTCTAACACACACCCATTCACAATTTCATACAAATTCGCAATTTACATCATAACCCACTTCGTGAAAGATCACCAATCTAACTTTTAAGACATACCTTACGATCCCCTTGTGAAGGTGATCATTAATCCGTGTTCATTCATGAATTTAGACCTTGATTTGCCCTTCGATTTGATGATTCTTCACGTTTAGGGTTTCTTAAGCTCTCATGAGAGCTCCTGCTCCTTTCTAGAACACACGAATGTGTGTGTTTGTGTGTGTTGATTTTCATAAATAAAACCCATCTTTCCATCCTAACCGTTTTGGTCCCTCAAGTTTTCTCACTAATTAGAATTGACACAACTTTCATTCCTTATTTGTTTCTACCATACTTTTAACTAGGACGAATAACCTAGTTATTTATTTCTTGATGTACCCGATCATAACATTTAACGAATATAAACATTCGGGTTTTGGGGTGTTACACCTAGACAAAGTCAGGATATCTTAAAGGATGACATCAATATACTCACCTGCTACGATGAATCGTTGTGCTTACCTTGATCGCGGGGGTATGTCTTGGAATGGGACACACGGGTATAATAGTATAATATTACCTTAAGCATATCACGAAGTTGAGCGTTAAAGTTTAAGTGGACAAACATATTGGCAATCGCATAGACTAGTTTGTTTAGGCTCGTGCTGAAAAGTGTTCCTTCGTCTGCCTGAGAACGAATTTTGATCCCATTGCAATTGTAATTGGATATTATGGTAGTTGTTTATATTTTGAGTTTTTATTTGTTTTTGGTTCTTAATTTAATTTAAAAAAAATCAAAAATACAAAAATAGTGTCTTGTTTTTCTATAAAACCAAAAATCCAAAAATAGAGTGTTTATTTGTTTTCTTAAAAAAAATTAATTAAAAAAAATATAACCGTTCTTGAAGATTTGACTGATCATCAAAAGTTGAAAGAAGTTAAATTGTGAAATCCGAGTACAAATACTTGGATGTACCTAGTGTTCATATGGTACTCTCCCTGTTGCATAAGAAATGTTTGCTTATAAGTTTGTGAGCATGTGCAGAACTTGGTTTCAATCAAGAACATGGGTTGTTAAAGACTGAGATGTTGTTAGTTGCTGACGAAGCACGGAGCAGCACAACAACAAGATGTACCTGAGTCAGAAGAACCGGATACGAAACGCCGTCTGACAGTGAAAGTACTTTTGAAGAAGTACCGTGGACCTGCTTGAAAGACAAAGATTGAAGAAGAAAAGAGTTGTTGAGAATCCTCCTCTCACATTCTTTTTGATAAAGATTTTCAAGCAAAGCTGATCCAGATCCTGATATGAAGCTAACCAAAATCTGAAGAAAGTGACCCAGTGCTGAGAGTTCAGAAGTCAAGAACTTCCACAACATCTGCAGCATAGCATCAACCATAGATTTCGTTGAAGACGTTGCTGAATTCATGTTATGAAGACAATTTGATGGCATCAGTCTATGGGGAGATTGTTAGGCCCTAAAGTGTGAGACTGACGCATCAAATTAACACAACGGGTTATGGTTACGAACTGGGCTTTACCGGGTTAGTTTATATTAGGTTTTGGACCTTTATAGGTCACTTGGGCCAAGCTTTAGGCCATGTGGGCCAAGCAGGCCCAAGGGGAGCCCATGTAAGGAAGTGGGCTTTAGCATGTATAAAAACAAGTTTCTAGAGTTAGAGAGAGAGGTGATTCAATAGTGAAGAACACTTGTACTAGACGGTTTTGCTTTTCAAGTAATAGAATCGTGAAGAACATTTGGAACTTTCCAGTTACAATATTCTAGAGTTAGAGAGAGAGGTGATTCAATAGTGAAGAACACTTGTACTAGACGGTTTTGCTTTTCAAGTAATAGAATCGTGTGCAAGTGTTGAAAGTGATTAGGTATTGTTCTTTGTTTTTCAGTTTTTCGTGTTTATCTTGAATCATCTTGTGATTGGTTTCCGCACTCTCACAAGATTAGGTTTGATATCATTGAAAGATCCGGTTTACGGGACTTACACATGTGTGTCTTCAATGTATATATAATCCAAATATATACATTTAGCCACTTTTATTTATAAAAACCAACCTCCAACACTTATATTTTTGTAACAAAAATTATGGCAAAGTTTATATGGAAAACTCATGGTTAAAATACACTTGTAAATATTTGTTTAAAATATTTTTCTAAGTGTTAATATTTTTAGAAAATTTTGCCATAGTTTCCCCCTAAAAATGGAGGTTTCCATGCTTTCAAGCATATCATTTTCTTTTGTATAAACTATCACAATCAATTTACAATCAACTCTAAACAACTTACTCTTACCAATCTTGCCAAAAATATGCATTTTCTACTACTTCATGAACTTGAAAGTTTATGAAAATTTGTAGTAACTTGGTAGTGTGTTTAGTAAGTTTAGTTACCCCTTTAAAGTGTGGTTGTTTATTTAAAAACTTCATTCTTGAATGATTTAGATGTTTACAACTTGTAATCATGTTTTATAAAAATGTTTCTTTATGAAATTTTCTTGTTACACAAGTGTTTCTACACTTGGTTAATCACTAAAAATAAGGTTTGTTTGTCTAAGAACCAAGATTTTGTAAAACTTATATTTTTAACTTGGTTTCTTTAGAAATTATCCATAAATCCTTAGATCTACAAGTATTACTACTCCCATTAATCATTATTTTTCAAGGAAACAATATATTCTTTCAAGTTCATGGCTTGCATGAGGATGATTTATAAATTTCTAACATTTTCATCCTCTCATCTTACTAGATTATGTTTTTAATCATGATCTAGCAAGATCATATGATGATCTACATCATTTACACAAACCACCAATCATCAAGTATCATAACAACACTAAACAACATGATTTCTTTAAGATTTCTTATTGTTTTATGCTTATGTTCATGTTTCATCTTCTTGTTTCTTAGTGTTCTTCAAGATTAACTTTATGTAACATCTTTTAACCACCAAAAATAGAAATAAACTAGCAAGATCATGGTTCTTACCACTAGCTCAAGGATAGGGATGATCAAGAGGATAAATGAAGTGGATAAAAGCAAACGGTGAAGGCTCTTGATCTTCCGAAAGCTCCTAGCTCCTTTGTGCACCTTCTAGCACCTTATTATAAGCTTGGAATGTATGAGAATTAGTTGAAAAATGATGATGATGAGGGTGTTGGGTTCGGCCGAAAGCTCCCAAGGGGAGAAGAAGATGATCAAGTGTGTGTTTTAGTGTGTCCACAAATGAGCTCTAACCTTCCATGTATACTTATAACCCATTTAATCATTCCATCCATTGTGTAATATGTCTTGTAGTAGGAGACAAGATCTTATATTATACTGAAATAAAATCTATTAAATAGACCATGTGTTGGCCATAGACTAGGTTTAACTAAACTAGTTAGTTACTAGTTAAATTTTAAGTATGTAGTTAAGATCTAGTTACTAGATATTTATATGGGGTGTTATGATGTTTGGGGACCATAACTAGCTTGGTAATGATGAAACAATGCTTCTAGTGAAAATTTGGTGTTTCGGGTAATGTCCGGTTGTTCGGTTAGATACTGTTCCGTTAAAGTGCTAAGTTATTCCGTATAGTGTCTTTTATGTAACTTTGTGTGACACTTTTAATTCCCGACAATTAGGAAAGCATACAGGACCATTTTGCCATGTTTCTGCACATTACTAGCATGTTAAAATGCTGAATTTTGGTAATTAATGCAGAATTCTGCACTTAGAGTGGGTTTTAGGCACTTTCCGGCACTTAAGCTATCACCTAGTGATGCAGTTTTGTGGTCCCTACTTCCCTACACTCCCTACTAGTGTAGTACCTTGTCTCTGGCTCATACGCAGCCTTAAAATATTGTTTGTCTATGTGCTGGCATTGTCAGCATGTTTCTGAATTATCCGCTCACTGTGCTAACTGTGCTTTGTGCATCAAGTTCGTCACTAAGGTTTGTGTGCAATAAATGGGGTGACAGTATGAAATGTGATACATATGTATGTATGATACAAAAATCATAAAGCATTTTAATCATCAGTTGGAATTTAGCACAGTCATTAAGCACAAATTAATATTAATTAAACGTACGGATGCATGCAAATTTGACAGTTGTCACAATCGTGGAAGACGAAGACGATGAGGAAGAGACTCAACAACCTAAACGGAGGAGAAGGTACATCGCTCATGAACGGCACACCGCTAACATTTTGTTGGTAAGCGATTACTTCTCAGCGGAACCTAAGTATGATGAAAAAATGTTTAGGCGTCGTTTTCGTATGAGTAGAAACTTATTTTTTAAGGATATCTAGAGATCTTGAGGAGAAGTATGTTTATTTCCAACAAAAACCCGATGTAACCAGGCAATTAGGATTTAGTACGTGGCAAAAGGTCACGGCCGCACTTAGGCAGTTAGCGTACGACAATAGTTCGGACATTATGGATGACTATTTAAAAATGTCTGCACGTGTAGCTAGAGAAAGTCTTCACAACTTTTGTTCGTGTATTCTAGAACTTTATAGGAAAAGATATTTGAGAAAGCCCTCCTTCAGTGACATGCAACAAATATTGGAACATCACGCAGATTATCATGGGCTACCCGGGATGCTAGGTAGTTTAGATTGTATGAAATGGGCTTGGGAACTTTGTCCTACCCAATGGCAAGGCGCTCACACTAGTGGATTTCACGGGATGCCAGCCATCATGCTTGAAGCGGTTGCGTCCCAAGATCTTTGGATATGGCATGCGTTCTTCGGTATGTCAGATTCACATAATGATATTACCATCATAAACCACTCGCCCCTTTTCAATGATCGGGTAAGTGGTATAGGACCCAAAGGAACTTTCTTTGTAAACGGGGTTGAGTACGTGTATGGGTACTACCTAGTTGATGGGATTTACCCAGAGTGGAGGGTTTTCGTAAAATCGTTCACAAGACACGGTACCACAGATCCAAAGATATTAAAGTTTAACAGGGTCCAGATGGCTGCACGTAAAGACGTCGAGCGAGCATTCGGTGTTTTGAAGAAAAGGTGGCGAATATTGGCAATGCATTGTCGACTATGGGACAAGGATCAGATTGGAAACGTTATGTACACATGTATCATTCTTCACAACATGATTTTAGAGGATGAAGGTATAGCGGTCGTTACCTAATATGATGACGATGACCCCCAACCAGGTAACGTAACAGATGAAGATAAAGCGGCAAATGAATTTTTGATCAAGTCAAGGGATATACATCACAACCTTCGATCTGATTTGGTGGATCATGTTTCAACGATTCCTTGGTTCGAAACCGACGAAGAATGATAGTTTTTTATTTTGATAATTATTTTGTATGTTTATTTTAATAATTATTTTGTATGTTTATGTAGTTTTTAATGGTTATATATATATATATATATTAAAAAAAAGCTGATGTGGCTTGGCCACGCCAACCATACCCCATCCAAAGTGGGTTTGTGAATTGAGTTTTGAAATTACACGTGTCAACCCATGCCCCAACCCAAGCCCCACCATACCCCACGGTCTAACCCCAATTAGTTTTTTTCGGACGTGACGACAAATAGTGACGGTTACGGTTGAAACCCTAAGTACCAACTAAACGAATGCACACTCCACAGTGGGCCCCATCTCTAACAAGTTAGTTTGCACGCAAATTCTAGTTGGCTAATAGACAACCAAGAGTATCTCCATGACCCAACCCAACTTTTTATTAAAAAATTAAAATCTCTTTCTTCCACCTAGACAACCCAATTCTACTCAATTTTTAATACACATTCACAACCCAATCCATCCCCACATAAAAATATATGTTTTTGAACGAACTCGGTTTTTAAAAAAATTATATCGGGATGTTCACAAAATGTAACACCTCGAATTTTTGTGTCCAATGATGTGTTAACACGTGTTATTTTGTTTACACGTGGCATCTATAATAAATAAAGGACTAATTTTGACAAACCTTGAAAGTATATAAATTCGAGGGTTATAAATGTCAACAAGGGTAAATATACTGTATAAGTAACCCTAAATAAACGCTTGTACCTTCAAACGAATAAATCATAAAACGTACGGAAGCGAAACGCGGAAGAAAGTGAGAGATTACGAACTACAGGGGTTAACTGTGTCAACATGTTTAATATTACCTCTGAGTGACCCTTTAACGTTCCCAAGGCTTCGTAACAGTATGATACCCTCACTAAAATAAACTGTATAAATTCCGCGAAGTTCCGTCTTAAAACGAAAGAGTTATACTCAAATTCGTATGAGAAGGGTTAAAAGCGTCAATAATGAAAGTTAAGGCTTTCTAAATAATTAATAAACTAACCGGGGACTTAATAGCGCGGGTAAATAACACGAGGCCCCTATCGGTAAATAACCGAGGGCCAAACCGCAAAGTTACCCCTTCAAACCCGAAAGGTCAGGTAAATCATTACGAAAGATTTCGTTATTAATGGCCAGATTCTGTAATCATAACAAAAGATTTGAAAATTCTGAAATCTTAACCTCTCGCGACCCGTGTGAAGGTTATGTTTAAGTTGAGGCGGGCCGCGAGCCACCTCAAATACGCGCCTGATATTTGAACTTTAGGCGACCCGCATTAAAATGCATGGGAACTCCCATGCGGGCCGCGTAAAGTGCCCAGATGCAGAATTGTTGTAACTACTTGGCCTTTGGACCATTTGAACGATCAAACCTCAATCAATGAGGCATGGGCACCCTACAATTGACCCATATCACTCAGGGGACACCTACCCATCATCATGATCAGTAGTAGCATGTTGTGTAATGATTTTAGGCCTTGTTCTTGGCTATAAATAGCACCATTGTGCTCACAACATTCATCACATTCAAAACTCACTCATCTGATCATTCCATGAGCTCTAAAGCATTCCCTGTGTTCTTAAGTCTTCTCTTAAGCTTCTATAAGTAATTCAACCTTTGTGGTTTCACATTTTCTTAGCAAATGGCTAAGAACCAAACCGTCGTAACTACGGTTTGACTTTACAATAAATCAGTAATGGTTCAGTCTTATGACGAATCAAAAGTGGTTTATGAGTTGGTATTTATGTGGGTAATAAACCTCTAAAATGGTTCCCCCTGATCACCACTCTAACTATGTCAAATGTCGAGTCAAACGTGCGGTTAAAAAAGTCAACAGAAAGCTATTTTAGCAATTTATGCATAATCTGTAATATATATGTTATGGAGGGAACCATGTTTTGATAATCATAAATCATGATAATAAGTATATAAACTTGTTTGCGCTCGTTTGAATCGATCATTGCTATATTGAACCGGTTCGGAGCCGAAAGTCGCAAAAGTTGACTTTTGCTTTGACTTCAGTTCTGACCCGTTTTAGTGAGGTATAAATATACCTTAGGACTCTCTTAGGACCAGGTCACATGTTGTATACGCCTCTGTGGTCGGTTCATGAGTTATCCGAGTCTTTTACGTATTTCCGTCATTCGCCTAAAAGTTGACCGTAACGGCCTTTTAAAATTAAAACGAGTATTTCGGGACACGTGAACGGACCAAAAACCTTGCTTATTAAATTATAAGGCATGTCCTTAAAGTTTCACGTCAATCCGAGGTCCTAGAATGATGAGTTATGCTAAAAGGCGCACTTTTAAGAAAGTTTTGTAATTAACGGCGCAATTAGCATAACGCCCATCTAACCCAAGTTTTCGTCACCAAAATTTACCCC